>NC_135421.1:15751214-16051214 GCF_051991245.1 Festucalex cinctus
TGTATGTGTGTGTAACACTGCCCCTGGTGGCTGAGGCATACACATTACTGGATTAATAGCATTTCAATTCATTCCCATGGAGTAGAAAGGATTAGCAAGTGTTTTGAGATAGGAGCTTGCTAATGAAACAAATTTCAACCCGTATTTCAAGGTACCACTGTTCCTTCTTGTCGGTCATGCCAAAACAGAGAGACGAAAGCGACGCGGGCGCGTCCAGCCCATGCGCGGCTCGCTATTTCGGCCCAACTCAATTACGCTAATCACGTTAAGTCGTGATGGCCAACGGGGAGGAATGAATGAATGAATGAAGGCTTGGCTGGCGGCGCCGTCGCCATGCGCCTCACAAACGAAAACAAGCGAGCTGTCGCGCACAGCTTGAGGGACGCCGACGCTAGTAGCATTCTTCCATTGCTTCAAGCGTTGGGTTCTTTTTTTGCTAATATTTTGTCAATAAACATCAATATCCGTCAATATTCACGATATGATATTATCACGATATGAATCTCACGATATGATAATTGTGTGGAGGTTGGCGATATTTAAAGGTCACAATATTGTAAAAAAAAAATAAAAGCTCATGCTTAAAAAAAAAGCACAATATTGCGCTTTTGTACAGCAATGTTATTATTATTATTATTATTATTATTATTATTATGTTATGTTGTTAATTCAACATTGAGTTCCTCCACATATTGACTCGCTTATTACGGCATATTACGTTCCCCTTCATCTAACAATTAGTATAGATTTTAAATATAGAAGGGCCAAAACATCCCTAATCAAAATTAAATTGCACTAACTTCTAAGGGAAACCCCAAACGATTAATCAGTCCAATATTTTTTTTCAATTAATTAATAGGGATGTAACGATAAACAAACATCACGATACGATAATTATCACGATATTGTGGGGAGGTTGGCGATACCAAAAAAGGTAACAAAAATGTAAAAAAAAAAAAAGTTCATACTAAAAAACAAACAATATTGCGCTTTTGTACATTACAGCAATGAAAATTGTTATAAAATACTATAAATATTACATATAAAAATATAAATCTAATATATATAGAGGCACTTACTTGTTAATGCAAGCATAGGTTGAGTTCCTCCAAATTTTAATAATCTGACCATTAGTGTAGATTTTAAACATAGAAGGGCCAAAATATCGCTAATGAAAATTAAATTGCGCTAAAAAAAAAAAAAAAAAAAAACTAGAACTGCACAAATGGAAATCAACATGACTTTTTTTTTTTTTTTTTTTTTAACAAATGTTTTGCTTTTAAATATCGTGAACACGGTGAGGACGATATTGTGGCAATTTTAATATCACGATATCCCTACTATGTCCCTACTATGTACTAGCAGAAACTGCTGCACACTTTTTTTTTTTTTTTTGTTTTTTTTTTTAATCTTGCGGAAGGTTCAATTTTCAAGAAAGACTCCCAATAAAACACACGTTATGGATTTTGCGTGTCGGCTTGGATGTTTTCATTGTGATCCTTGTCGCAGGGATTAGGAAGTCCAACGTGTGAGGTTGTCCGAGATGGTGACATCACACTCGGAGCCTTGTCCAACTTGCTCACATTCTTGTTGGTTAATGGAAGCCACATGGACACGATGCCCTCGCACTTGGAAACTTGAATCCGTGTATACATCTGCAGATGTTACAAATTCAACAACGACGGGTCTCCGGGGCCGTCTTTTGTTACCACTCCACACTTACGTCATCAGTGACTTGCTCGTGGTCATTTTTGGGTACAACGGGATGAAAAATGCAAAGCATGAAAACGAGAGATATTTCTTACTATAAGGATCATTTTTAATCTTTGGACCGGGTCAATTTGACCCGTACCATAACATGAGGGCTAATAAGCCAAACCCGTGGAGGCAATGTGGGGACCAGCTGAATAAACAGACCGGCGAAATGATGTCACCTTTCCCTTTGGCTAGTCCTCAGCGGCAAAAAAGGCAAACACGCTAACGCGTTTCTTGGAAAGATGCCAAAGGAAACAGACCGTTGAAAGTTTGGCCTTTTGCGTTATCGCCACAGGGTAGACAAGTGGCAAGCTTTTAAAACAACGAAGACGGAACAAAAACAAAACATTTTGCTGTTAAATCTTATAACGGTTTAGCATTAGCATGCTAAGCTAACTTAGCATTAGCATTAGTATGCTCACTTAGCATTAGCATGCTGACATAGCATTAGAATTAGCATGCTAACTTAGCATGAGCATTTAATCTTGCTCACGACATTTATCCGAATCACTTTGCAATCTGTACTCTGTACTAGTTAGCATTAGCTTCCGCTACACTTGCACTGCATCATAGCACAATACTTGGTTGCCTGCTTTGCCCACGCTACAAATGAAACCGTTTTACTTCCGAAAATAAAACAAATAGCACATTATCTTCAAAATTACGGTCAATTCTTTATTTTCATTTATTAAAAGCCAGACTTTCAAATCTAAACAACAAGCAAGATGTGTCCCGTCATGTAGTTTCAAATCCAAATCATGAATACCAAGTCGTAACATTGGTGCCGGTAATCTTAGAAAGTTCATCGGGGTTACGTTTCAGACCACCTCCGAAAAATAAGTTAAATCTGCGACATAGAAATGCCTTATTTGAATACTTTCTCTTTCATTCTTTTATAGTGTGCATTGCACTTTTTTAAGCTCTTTAAACACAATTTTAAAATAATACATAAAAATATTAACCAGTGTAACAGTGTGTACCAATTCCTCTGTGTGTTTACGGTAAACAAATACCATGGATTTTTTTTTTAAGACTAATAAACTGTATTGATAACCTCAAAATATACGTGAGTAATCATGGCCAACGATGTACATGACAAAATGACGCTTCAGCGTTTACTTTCAAGAGGTGTAAAAAACGGGATTGAAGAGGAATTGATCATCAATCATGCTCAATAAAAATGAAGCCGAGCTGAAATACTTCCTGTTTTCATTCTTCTTCTTCTTTCAAATTGTCACAGCCCAATAAAATTGTGCGCTGCCATCTACTGGCCTACAGTGGAATTACACCCAAAAATAAACGAGACAGAACAAAACAGTTATAAATTGTAGCAAGGAAATCAGCAGCAACGCTCGGTGTGTGACAGCCTGTAGATATGAAAGCACCACAGAAACATCTGTCCGAAACATCTGGACATGTTGGAGCAAAAAAAAAACAAAAAACATTTCAGCACTGACGACGTCAACCCGTTCATTTTGTTTTATGCGCTTTGCAGCCCGAAGAACTGGAAGCTGTTCATTCGCACACTTTCCGGGAGAAAACGTTCAAGAAGTCCAAGACCTGCGGCGTTTGCAAGCAGGTCATCGCCCACGATGGACTCGTCTGCAGAGGTCAGTCACCTTGAGATCAGTCCCCGTGTCGTTAGTCACAAATCTGTTCAGAATTGTGGGGAAACAGCTTGTTTTCAACATGGCCCAGGTTGATCTCTTATACTCTGCTGCCACCGGCTGGTCGTTTGTGTAATTATGACCATTTTTTTTTCACCCATTAACTGCAGTTGAGAAGCTACATCAAAGCCTTCTGCATACTCGAGCATAAAAAAAGTAAACAAAAAACATATAAATACGTCTTTGGGACACTTAAAACATTTACAATAGAACATGTTTATACGTTTTTGGGAGTAAATGAGTTAAGGAAGTCCACCTCGGGAATTTAACCCATCTTCAAATTTTGGGTGTTTCATCTAAAGATAGTCAAGATGAAAACCTATTGAAGTCTTTTTATTTCGTCGCATGCTGTTGCCATGACGATGCACTTTGTACGCACATCAGACCTGGCATAAAAAATAAATAAATAAATAATTGAGAGATTTTCAAAAAAAAGTGCTCAGTGGCGCTGACTGCAAATTTTGAACAAATCCTTCCCACTTCGATCATTTCGATCTTCAATCTATCGATTATTCAATCGATTCATTGACAAATTGCATTCATTTTGCATTGAAGTGTTATTACAAAAGCATTTTTCCCCCTAATAACTTTTATTTGGATTATTTTGTTTATTAACTAGTAATTGTTGTTGACTGTATTTTGTACTTCATATTCGTATAGTGAATAGTAATACAATTTATTTTTTGGGGAAAATATGAAATATATAAAATTTTGTTTGAAGATAATTGCCGAAAACATGGATTGACCGAGAACTTTGTGTCGTCCTTAATTGTGTCGATAAAGCATGACACCGAAAAAATAAATAACACAGATGCAGGAGCATGTGACCTTCGCTGGTCCCCGAGTCAATATTTTGCGGATAATAACACTCACTTGCGTGTCTTCTAAGAGATGTGAAAGAATCAAAACGATATGACGCGCTCGGCAAAATGGCGCCATGGTGGAAAATGTCTGTTTTTGCTCCGATAACGCCGACCGCTTGGCGGAAACGCGACCTTGTTTGCTTTGGCTGGAAAAGTGGCAATGTGTTGGTCGGTCGTAGCGCTCCTGAGCTGACCCGCAGCGGTGCGACCCGGACCATCGAGGACATTTCCTGCTTGCTGGGATTGTTTCACTGCTTTCATGTCACAAATCTACAACATAAACATACATTGGAAAAAAAGAACAGGTTTTTATAAAATGTAATGACTACAGAATGGATGTTTGGCTTAAAGGGATGTGGCCTCGTGAGTGATGTCGATTAATCGACAACTTACTGACTACCAGATTAATCAACTATTTTAATCATCGAGTAATTGTTTGGAGTATTTTCTCTGCATTTTATGCTCACATTTTTGTGTTGAAAATACATTTATAATGTGCTTAACTTATTTGCTCCCAAAAACGTATAAACACGTTCTATTTTAAATGTATTCAGTGTGCCAAAGACGTATTTATGTTTTGTTTATTTATTTATTTTATGCTAGAGCATACAGAAGGCTTTGATGCAGCCTCTCAACTGCAGAGAACGGGTGAAAAAAAAAAATGGTAGTAATTACAAAAACGGCCAGTAGGTGGCAGCAGAGTATAAGAGATCAACCAGGGCTATGTTGAAAACAATTGATTTCCTCACAATTCTAAACAGATTTGTGAATAATGATGAAACTTAGCTATATTCTAATGCTAATTGCTGCAAAACGGAAACGGATAGAAATATCCTTTTTTTTTTCCTGATGAAAGAAGAGTCTCTTATCTTTCTTTTGGTAAGTTCCATATTTTTGTAGTAATAGAACACCATATTCTGTGGGCCTTGCAAAATCAGTCAAAATCCAGCAAAACAGCCAAGGGGTTGCTCCAGTCAAAATGGCTGCCAGTCAATGAGTTCGTTAGTTTGTAAAGTGTGTGTTTGTTTTTTGTTGTTGTTTTTTTTTTTTTTTTTGGAAAATAGATTTTTTTTAGTCTTATTTATTTTATTTTATTTTATTTTTATTTTATTATATTACTATTACTATAGTTGTTGTTTTTTTTTAAATATATTTTAATATATAATTTTTTGGGACCCTCTGAATTCCTACCAGCACAATTTGCCGCTGTTGTTTACTAACACGGCACAGTCACATGGTCTCCCCATGACGCAAGCGTTTGGTCTCGCTCCCGCCCTCCCGGCGGTTGCCAGGATACAAGGTGTGGGTATTACTCTCACAATAAGCGTGTTGATGCAGGTCAGCGCTTACAAAACGAGGAACTCCGGAATGGGCTATTTTGGGACAGTTGTGCCTCCAGGGCAGGAAGTGAACTTTTATTTTTATTGACAGAGGTGCTGTGGCGGCGGTAGGTTCCATTTGTGTACGGGGTGGATGAATAGCGCTTTGTACACACTACAGCCGTGTAGGTGTGTGTGTGTATAAGATATAGTGTAAGATTATCACAATGCTATTGAGCTCATACAGTTTCTATGCTATGTAAAACTCACAATGTATAAAAGTTTCTAAAAGTTTTTTGGAAAGTAGGCAGGGTGAGGGTTTGGGGGGGTTTGTCACAGCAAGTGTTTTTTTTTTTTTTTGCCATGACATTTCCACATGTCAATTATGTGTGATGGCTTATTTGACGTTGGGCAGCACCGATTTGATATGAGGGTGAGCACGCCATCTATTGGCCATACGACGTCATTACAATTATTTCCACTTGCAGGACTTCCACAGGACACTATTTCATTTATGTATTTATTTATTTATTTATTTATTTATTTATTTAATATGTTATTTATTTATTTATTTATTTATTTTACCCGTTTTGGGCTTTTTGGTGGTTCTGACCAGGCTATATCAAAATAAAATAACATTTTAAAATAAACTAAAATCATTATTATTATTATTATTACTATTATTGTTATTATTACTATTATTATTATTATTATTATTATTATTATTATTATTGTTACTGTAACTTTTTATTTAATTTTTAGTTTTTTTTTTTTCTTTTTTTTTTTTTTTTACATTTTACCCGTTTTGGGTTTTTTGATCATTCTGACCAGGCTATTTCAAAATATAATAAAATTTAAAAATAAACTGAAAATATTATTATTATTATTATTATTATTATTATTATTATTATTATTATTATTATTATTATTATTTATTTTTTTATTTAATTTTTAGATGATTTTTGTAATATATATTTTACCCATTTTGGGCTTTTTTTTTTTAATGGTTTTGATGGTTAAAATTTTAAAATAAAATAAAATAATTTTTATTAATTTAATTTGTATCTTTTGGGCTTTTGATGGTTCTGCCCAGACTATTTCAAAATAAAATACAATTTTAAAATAAAATAAAATAATAATTATTATTAATAATTTATTTTTTATTTTTTTTCTGTTTAACCTCTTGTGGACTTTTTGATGGTTCTGACCCTACTATTTCAAAAATAAAATACCACCCACGGGTTCAGTACGGCTGCGAGTTGAAAAATAGTTTTTTTTTTTTTTTTGACCAAACTATGTCAATGAAAACAAACCAACACTTTAACGTCAAGTCCTGTAAGTTGTGATGTCATCCACAAGATGGCGACAGAGTCGCTTAATTTGTCGCGAGGCCCCAACATGGGGACGCATAAGAGCGATGCAGCTGTTAAACACTTTTGAAGAACATCCCATGACCAGCACGAAGGTAGAGTTATTTATTTATTTATTTATTTATTTAAACCCGACCACAAGGATTTGTGCAGCTGGCGGCGGAAGGATGAAACTCTCGGACCAAACAATCAATCACTTGCCGGCCTCCAAATTCTTTACAGTCTTGGCGGCTGACTTGAAAGCGTCAAATTATATACATATGCAGTTGACTTTTGAACAAGCTTCACTTCTTTCATTCGCTGGTGTATATGAAATTGGAAATATGTATTGTGTAAACTATAACATGATTCATGTGTACTGCATTTGTATAACTTGCGGTGGCGCGTTTTTAAAAAAAACAGGAAATGGGTGTGTGCAGTCGTGTTTACATCTGTCGGCCAATCAGATGGCAGTGATGTCATCATCTTCTTGGAAAAAAAAAAATATGTCAAACATAAAAAACATACCAAAAAACATACTTTTCAAGTACAAATACTGTATGTGTTGATGCAATCTACTACAAAGATGAGATACTAAGTCGCGTGATGGCACACACAATCGAAACACGCTAAACTGAAACTAAACTACTCGATCGATATTTTAGTGCCGGTATCGACGTGTGGCTCGATGAATACACACTTCTGCGATATGCCCATTATCTGTTTGACCAAACCGCAGCAGTGCAAAAAAAACAAAAAAAACAAAAACAAAACTGTAACAAAATTACTCGATCGATATTTTAGTGCTGGTATTGACCCGATATTGGTACTGACTCCGTATCAATAATATCGACGTGTGGATAAGATCAAAACACACGATTGTGATATGCCCGTTATCTATTTGACCAAACTGAAACGAAACTACTCGATCGATATTTTGGTGTTGGTATCGATATGGTATCGATGCTGACTTGGTATCGATAATATCGATATGTGGATCGATCGAAATGCTCGACTGTGCGTTATGCCTGTTATCTGTTTGAGCAAACTGCAAAAAGAGCCTAAAAGATTGATATTTTAGTGTTGGTATCGAGCTGATATCGATACTAACTCGGTATCGATAAAATCGACATTTTGATCGATCGAAACGCACGACTGTGCGATATGCCCGTTATCTGTTTGACCAAACCGCAGCAGTGCATAAAAGAGCCTAAAAGAGTGATATTTTTGTGCCGGTATCGATCTGATATTGATACGGACTCGGTATCGATAAAATCGACTTTTTGATCGATCGATCCACCCACCACTATATTATGTCGCGTATCTCCCTTTTGTGACGTGTGAAATAAACGTGCGCCTTCCCTTTGACAGTGGAAAGCTTGCAAACGGACGGACGTCCACAAGCGAGCGGCGTGTTTGGTTAAAGGACGCGCACGTGTCCGCGGGTCGGCGTCTCACGTGCTGGCGCAGCTGAGAAAAAAAGGACGCAAGAGGGATTGGGAGGAAAGTGAGAGTGAAGGCAGAGGAAATTCTCCTGCCCTGCCCTGCCATTGTGTTGAGCCGTAACAGGGAGGTACGGGGAGGGTCTCGGCAGGGGAAGGAAACGGCCCAAGCGGCCGTCACATTTTCCTTCCTCTCTACACGCCGACAGAGCCAAAAAGTCACAAAACAAACGCACCCTTGTTTGTCTTCTCTTCTAAAGTTTTTTTTTTTTTTTGAACGACGATAACGTTTCGTTTAACGTCGGGCAACAATGACGCCAGTGCTGTCACAATTGAATATTTTTACAATTGATAAATCAATCGATTATTTAACCGATTAATCGACTAATCGGATTCATTTTTATTTTTGCATTGCATTGCAAATGAAAATTTTCCCCTAATTACTTTATTTTGATTGATTTTGTTTATTTATTAACCAGTGATTTGTGTTGAAAAAGCTTAAAGCAATGGTAGTTATTACAAAAACGGCCAGCTGGGGGCAGCAGAGCATAAGAGATCAACCAGGGCCATGTTGCAACAAGCTCTTTTTACCAGTGTTTTCACCAGGAATGTGAATATTGATGAAACTTAGCTATATTCTAATGCTGATTGCTGTAAAATGGAAACAGATAGAAATATACTTTTTTTTCCTGATGAAAGAAGAGACTTTAATCTTTCTTTTGGTAGGTTCCATGTTTTTAAAGCAATAGAACAATATTCTGTGGGCCTTGCAACATCATTGGGAAGTCGGGCGTTTTTTTTTTTTTTTTTTGCATGGATTTCACGGTGCTGCCCACTTTTGATGGCCTGTAATTAACAAGTCAAAATGACTTTAACGCCCCGTGCATGCACACACACACACACGCTTACACACAAATACACAAACACACGCTTTGCGCAAGCCTAAGTAATGTCTCTGGAGTGCCTCAATAGGAACCAAATGTAGGATGATGTCATTGGATTTCTTGAACGCTCCCGTTTATGTTGCTGGTCAAATTGACCCATTTTCAAACTTGTAGTTCGTTGGTATGAAATTTCTGTTTGCTTTACAGGAGCCATATTATGCTTTTTTTCTTCACAATTTAAAAGCGTCCCCAGCGTTAGTTTTGTCAAAATAACCCCAAAGATCAACCATTAAAGCACGTTTTTATTGTATACGCGTTTTTTAATGACAATTGCGTATGCGGTGCAGGGGCCACGCCAAAAACAAATAAAATAAATCTAACAGTATTTGTGAAAGAACAACTTTATTCAATCAGTAATAAATGATTCAAACTACTCATTAAAAAAAAATCATGACACGCTTGTGTTTATGAATTCCTCATAACGGTTAGGACGTGCCATTGTTCAGACATGTTCACAAATTCATACATACCTCTCAAATGACGACTGGCTGTTATTGTGCAAATGCAAAATGACCTCATACGGTATCACAGATCTGATGCATTGCAACGACTCAACTATCACGAGGCTCCCTCTAGTGGCAGATTGTAGTCATAGAAAAATCTCGTAAATGGAATTAGTGTCAGAAAACATGTCATAATTTAATAATTGCAAAATATAATGTTAAAATATTGTGAATTGTCTTAGAGTACAATAAGTCAGGTAAATTGAATATTAAAACAGTAAGATATTAAAAAAAATGGCCTTTAAAATTCTATTTTCTTAAGAATTTATGATTTGTGAGATTTAAATAATTGATTCATGGTTTTAGGAATCAATATTAATAAGGAAATCGATTCGATATCGATTACAGTGTTCCCTCGCTATAACACTTTTTCCGTGGCCTCACTGTATTGCGTTTTTTTTTTTTTTTGTGCAATTTTTTTTTTTTTACAGTAATGTACCTATTTTATAAAACTTATAAAGGTTTGAGAATTGAGAATGTTTAAACAAGAGAAAAATGGGAGAAAATGTAAAGTGTATAAAACTCTGTTGCGAAGGGTTTTAGAGCCATAAAACATTTCTAATAAATGCAAAACATAAAGCTAACTACTTTGCGGATTTCATTTATGGCGGGCATTTTTTGGAACCGAACCCCAGCGGAAAACGAGGGAACACTGTAGTCCCAATAATGTCAAGAAATTGTTCTGACAAATTGTTCCCCCCACCTAATATTTGTATTGCAACATTATGAAATGTTGCAATTGAAATATATTATTTATTATAAGATTCTGAATTTGTCTTAAGAACATATTTTGTCTTTGGGGAAAAATAAATAAATGAATAAATAAATAAATAAATAAATAAATAAATAAATAAATAAATATTTATTTGCTTTTTAGAAATATATTTTTCTCTCTCAGAAGCATGACATTCAATCTAATTGTAATTTTTTTTCTTTAAATAAATCTACTTTTAAAAATATGCTTTTTTGAAAAACGGTCTTACAATACTATTCTTTTTGAAATTTCATTTTTTTCTTGAAAAATAATTACTTTTACACTGTATTCAAATTTTTGAAACCCAGCCATACTAAAAAAAATGTATCAGGTTATACTGAACAAATATGAGAATTTTTTTTTTTTTTGTGAAAATTGTGGCAATCTTTTAATTTTTTTTTGGATGTTATGAAAAATTGTGCTTCATCCGTCACTTGTCTCTCTCTCTTTTTTTTCTTCTGTTTTTCTCCCATAGTGTGCCGAATTCCTTGCCACAAGAAATGTGAACCAAAGGTAAGAACCGCCCAAAAATATGGATCAGCCTCATTTTGTGTCTTATTAGAGATTTGCAAAAAGCCATTTGAAGTTAATGTGTGTTTACATTGGAACGAGCTGGTGAAGGTTGTTGTCAAGTGTGGAAATAAAAGTCCTCTGGGGCTTTATTTGGGGGCGGGGGGGTCATTGCTTGCTTGCTTGATGCTGTTTGGGAGGAAGAGCAGAATGTGAAAGCGGGCAAACACCTGCTTGGCTTACAGTAGATCTAACAGTAGCTGTGCTTTGCTTTCAATTAAAATGCTTGTTGTACCCAAGCCCCTCCCTCTCTTGTACTTGACAGGAAATGCCAGGGGTGCATTGCACTAAATGTGATGGGGAGGGAGGGAGGGGGTTCCCAAGGGGAGGCTTTGAAGGAGCAACAACATTTGAAACCACCCATTTGAGAGTTTTCATTGAAATTGTCCAACATGATATACTCGGAACAACAGGTGCCAATCGGTGAGTCGCATACAGTCTGTGCAAGTTTGTGCTCATGAATTCACCTGAAACCTCATAAAAATCCCATACCATTCACCTTAACCGGACACCTCAGAGTCTCGCCAGAGCCATGACGTTCAGAAGGCCAGGAGACCAGAGGAAAGATCAAAGGAAAGAAAGATGAAAGCACCAACCTGACCTGGCCACCCACATGGCTACAAAACCAGAATCTTTCACCAACCCCGGAAACCTCTCAATTCCAACAGGTTAGGGAGATCTCAAGAGACCAGAGAAAAAAAAACTAAAAGAAGGATGAAGCAAAGTGAAATCCAGCACCAACCAGATCACCACCTGCCACCCACAGCGTTGCAAAACCAGAATCTTCCACCAACCCCGTAAACCTCTCAATTCCAACAGGTTAGGGAGATCTCAAGAGACCAGAGGAAAAACTAAAGGAAGGAAGGATAGCTGAAGTAGAGTGAGATCCGCAGACACCAGCCTCGACTGATTTAGTGAGGAGTGGGTCTCAAAGTCTTAAAAAGATCCTGAAAAGTTGAGATTTGCCTCTAAATACATGATACACGTTTCAAGATAATTGCTGGGAATGTGATGACTGAGACGTACAGTCGTTAGCATTGAGCGGTTTTTCATTATGCGCAATTTAGATTTTTTTTTGTGTGTGAAATGTTGGCCCATTGAAATGAATGGAAATGCTATTAGTCAGTTATTACAGTTTTTGTCCTTTTCAATAATAATAAAAAAAAATAAAATAGTGCTGTATTGTATATTGTACTTTATCGATAATAATCAAATGAAATAGAATGTAAATAATTAAACCGTTGTGATTTTATGTTGCAATCCAATTTAATGTGATGCGCCCAACTTGGCCACCGTGAGGCAGTACAGTTTACTAAAGTAAAGTCAGTCATCACTGAAGAAGAATTGACCTTCAAATACTTTGAGTGACCGTGGTAATATTTTCTCGTGTTGATTCACGGTTTTTGTTCAAATGAAGCGTTGCTTAAAATGTGACTCTCGACACTAACTGCTAGCATGTCATAAACGTTTTCTGTTTTCTTTTTTTGTTAGCATGAAGCTAAATTGACCCTGAAGAAAGAGCTACACAGTTGTTTAAAACGCGCAACGTGTTTTGTATTTTTTTTATTTATTTATTTTTTCTAGAGTTAACTTCAAATGGGAGTGGCAAAAAAACTTGTATTTTTGTCGAAAACCTTGTACTGTAAGCGGGGTCACATCTGTATTCGGCAGCTAATTTCGATTGCTTTGTTTCGCCTTCAAAACGCAGCGTCAGCAGCAGGCAGTTGTTTCCGTGACGACCGCTATTTCCTTGTTGTAATGACTTTGGGCTATAAAAATATTCAAACGTGTTTCCAGCTCATCTGTGGGAAAAAAAAAAAAAGTGTTCCTATTAATCCTTTGTGTTACTTTTGTTTCATTGAAACGTCCAAATGATATAAGTCCCTGCTACGGTGTGGAAATACATCTTTGCGTTTAACAAGTGTGAGGCATTTTATGGCTAAACTACAAAACATACTTTATTTTGATTCCTTTATTAGATATTTTTTGCATTCAAGTAAGTTTGCGGTGAGTTTTAAACGTGTGTTAAACTGTATCGAAGCAAGTGGGAGGGGCCTTTTAAAGCTTCAACTATGAACACGTTTTTGTTTTTGAAATGCTCTCAGATATTTTACTGTCGTCGTACACGTATTTCATTGTGCAGGATAGTGTTTTACTGGTAGGCAAGTTTCGCAAAAGCAAGCCGGTAATGGAAACACTGGATCTGTGGGAAAACCTCTCAAATATCAAAAACCTTTTTTGCGCTCTCATGAGGTTTCTGAGACGTGTCGAAGTATTTCGCAAAAAGTGTAATGGAAACACTCTTTGTGCGTTAGTAGTCATGTGACACCCGCCCGGTCACGGAGTCAAGGAATGTAACATCCATCCATCCATCCATCCATCCATCCATCCATCCATCCATCCATCCATCCATCCATCCATTTTCTTGACCGCTTATTCCTCACAAGGGTCGCAGGGGGTGCTGGCGCCTATCTCAGCTGGCTCTGGGCAGGAGGCGGGGTACACCCTGGACTGGTTGCCAACCAATCGCAGGGCACACAGAGACGAACAACCATCCACATTCACAAGCACACCTAGGGACAATTTGGAGCGCCCAATTAACCTGCCATGCATGTCTTCGGAATGTGGGAGGAGACCGGAGTACCCGGAGAAGACCCACGCAGGCACGGGGAAAACATGCAAACTCCACCCAGGGAGGCCGGAGCCTGACTCTAACCCGAGTCCTCAGAACTGGGAGACGGATGTGCTAACCACTTGTACAACGTATTGCCGGAATGTAACATGTTGTTTGTCAATGTGTATTTTTATTCACTTGAAATTGACTTTTTTTTTGAGGAATTATTCATTTCGGTATTGTATTTTAGTTTTACATGCTGAAGTGTTTTGTATACACGTCATGAGCGCAAAAGATAGATGTAACTGATCGAGCCTCGTTTGAGAAGTTGAATAAAAGGGGAGGAGCTTGTAATCCTGTCCTGCCGCCAGAAAACATAAAAAACTTTAAACTATTTGTAACCCGCCCTTTACCCAGCCTCCGAGAAAATTAACATTTTAGGGTTACAGGAAGTAATAAGTACGGGGCCACTCCCATTTGTGTTAGAAATGCCTCCTGAGGGGCTAACAAGTCTTTTTAAGCACAAAGCGATTTAGCAATAGAGCCAATATGCCACCGTTCAATGCACGTTCCATATCGTGGCATGAGAAATTGCCGTTCGGCAACGAACCATCGAGTGACACACGGCGCACATCGTTGTTGAAATCCGTTCTATCCGTCTGCACCATAACACGAGTTACAAACGCACACAACACCAACACTAAATGCACGTACCCGGCTGATGAGGCGAGAGTGTTTTTAAAGTAATGTAACTACACCGGGCGTCCGTCTTCCGTAAACATCATGAGCAGATACGAAACGCTCGTCAATGGAAACACAGATCAATCCCAACTTGTACTTTATTGAAATAGCACAATATCGGTTTTATTGTTGCGAAAAAGGGTAATGGAAACGCATATTGTGAGTAGTATGTGTGAGAGAGTTTTTGTTGTAGATGATGTGAGAGAGTATTTAAAATCGTGTTTGAGTAGAGAGAGGGTGTTTCAGGAGTGTGTGAGAGCCTTTCAGTAGTTTTTTATTTTTTGGCAAAGATGTGTATGCATCCTGGTGTAAATGTATTTTAGAGGTCCGGAATTCGACCGCGTCTCGTGTTTTGATGAAGTTGTATTCAGGAATCCGTCCAAATGAGAACCAATCAGAAGCAGGCAACCCGGACGGATGAACTTGCGGGGATTCGCCATCAAATGTGGGCACCTTGATTATTTTTGGAATCTGCCAAATGTTGTTGTTTTTTTTCCAGGCCCGTTGTCGGGCAACAAGCCGACGTTTGCAGGACGACTCGTACGAACCCTCCAGAGTGCCGAGGCCGGCCGGGGGCACACTTTGAGCGTCTGTGTATACAAAAATGAAACATTCCATCTTCCCCCCAAAAAAATCACAGCGGCATTTCCTTTTGCAAACATTTTCTGAGGAGCGAGTCATGGCCTCCACAGGAAACAATTTGCTAACAAGGCCGAGATGACAAACAAGGGAGGGGCTGTGATGGCGTTCCTACCGATCGTTATCGCTGTCATTTGCTGACCTTAAGTTTATAATAAACTGCTCTTATGTCTCGATATGCGCCACGCGGTGTAAGAGATCGTCAGACGCACTGCAGCAAACGATCCAATTGCACTTACTTGGGCTGAACATTTTTTTTCCCCTCCATTTAATGTCTTCACCTTTGATGTATACTTTAGCTTAATGATAACAAAGAAAAGAGAAAAAAGATCCAATTTCCCTTACCTGGGGTGAGCATTATTTTTATTTATTTTTTTTACCCCCATTTAACGTCTTCGACTTTATTTATGCTTTAGCTTAATGCTAACAAACAACACAAAACGCCAGAGATGGACTAAAAAGACTAACATGAATGTAAAAATGTCACGACATGCTAACGTTAGCTTCAAAAGTGACGATTTTACATCCCAAACGTTTTTGTTTGTGGGAGGCCAAGAGTCCATTTGCGCCCGCCACGTGTGTGAAAATGTGTGTAACATCCACATGTTTATTTGCAACTGGATGTAAAAAATGCTTTTGGCATGTCAGCAAAATGTCACGTCGACATGAAGACAGCAACTGGAAGGACATACTCGTAAATTCAAGGGCAGAGAAAACAACGAAAACAATCTCCCAAACTCAATAACGTTTGGGAAATTGTACTGCAACTTTATTTAGAAAGCGCTTTCACAACAGCCACAGATAAATCAACAAAATCTTCTCCTCCATTGCAAGTAAGTATCGGAAGCCGTCAGTAGCTGACAGAGGAGCAAGATTGCGGTTTTGGGCTCAAAAACGGGCAACTATTTTGAGTTGGATTTTTTGCATTTCACTTATTCAAAAATAGAGTAAGACTTCCTTCAATTGTTCAACTTGGACTTAAACACAGTCCTTCTCAAATGGAAGGGTGCGGTGTGATGCCAGGGTGGGCGTTTGACCGGGGTAATATGTTTATTTGCATTTTTATCCATTTTTTTTGTGCTGTACTGTCTAGAATAGCACATCCACGACAGTAGGTGGCAGTGGCACTCTCGACGTCAGAGCAAGCGAGTATTAGCTCTCCTATGTACTTATAGCAATAGTTTAGAGACAAATAATACTATTTATAGCCGTGGCAGAGAGTTGGGTGGGTCGCATAATAAAAAAAAAAAAAATATATATATATATATAATATAAATTGGGAACACTGCTTTAGCAATGCCACCCAGGGTGTGCCGTGGCAGCGGTGGCAGAGCGAGCGAGCGGTCGGCCCGTGCGAGGAGGCTGCGGTCTTGTCATAGCGACACGCTCGCATGGATACGCGCCGTGAAAACAAACAGGAACACCCACACTCTAGCGTGACGGAGTCATCGGGAGTTGCGGGAAAGAATGTCAACGTCAACCAAGAGCGTGGAGAAGACAAGTGGCAGTCGGGAGGCAAGTGCAGGACGTTTGGAAGGTGCCAACAGTCACCTCACTATTTTGCACATTTTGATCGACTGTACTAACCATGGGAATATTGGCAGAAATAAAGGCTGTCCCTTTTTTTTTGTATTTTCACTTTTGTAGGCAGCACTTCCAAATCGCCCAAATCCTTAAATGTTTTGCCAGGTCAATTAGTGTGGACCAGTCATTGTCAAAGTCTGACAACAAACAGATCACAGAATGAAATGCAACTTTCATTTGAGACAACTGTAAACCGATTCTCATTTTGACCTGGCTGCAAACAGCAAATTCAGACAAACTAAATAAATAAATACAAATAAATATGTATACAAACTACAATGTGATATCGTTACCGCTGTAGCTACATCAGAGCTTAACGGTTCATAACACACTAAAAACAGGTGCAGGGATCGTTTGCATTCGATTATCTCAGAACAATGAAATTGGCAACGACGAGGTTTATAAAACTGCTGGAACGAGTATGGGTGGTGGTATGCATGGTGAGCAGAGAGTTCGGCTGGGGCACCGACCGGTGAATTTGACTGCGAGTGTAAATATGTGACGAAATGAGTTCATTTGTGATGTCACGATTAGGGATGTCACGATAAGGGCAATATCGTGATATCGTGATATTAAAACTGCCACAATATCGTCGTCGTCATACTCACAATATTTAAAAGGAACACATCTGTTAAAAAAGTCAGGTTGATTTCCATTTGTGCAGTTCTAGCACCCTCTAGTGGCTAGTTTATTAGTACAATTTAGTTTTCATGAGGGATGTTTTGGCTTTCTATGTTTAAAATCTATGTTAATTGTCAGATAAAGGGGAACCTAATTTACTTGGGAAGCGATCAATGTGTGCTTGCATTAGCAAGGAAGTGCCTCAATATTGTTATTCGAGATTGTTGGTGGTTTATATGCATTGCTGTTATGTACGAAAGCACAATATTGTGCTTTTTTTTTAGTATGAGCTGAGCTCTCTTTTTTTTTAAATATCGCCAACCCCCCTCACAATATCGTGATAATTATCGTATCGTGACCTTCATATCGTGATAATATCGTATCGTGATGTTGGGCTATCGTTACATCCCTAGTCACGATACGGCAAAATTCAGAACTGCTCGCTCACAAATTCATTCTCAGGAATCAGCAGCTGACAAACTTTCAGTCAACTATCTGTAAACAATTCAAGAGTTAATGTTGCGTTTCGATGTCCATTTTCAAGTTGAGAACAAACATCAACGTCACATCTGGCGCGCAGTGTTTGGGTGTTGCTGAAATGTTCCACGTGACTCTTGGGGACTGTCATCTGCTTCTTGCTGTTGCTTGGGAAAGCCTGAGTCAGACTTGTGAAAGTGGACCTCACCCTCGCCCTCCTTTTTCTCATCGTCATGTTCTCCGCTTTGTATGGAAGCCCGTCTCCGCCAGTAATTATTATTATTGAGTTTTTTTTTTTTATGGCAGAAGTTGCACAAGCGCTTCCATAGTCAGGCAACGTTGGGAACAGATGTTTTTGTGCCCCATAGGAATCTCTAAGTTGGCGTTATGCAACATGTCAAAAAGATTTTGTCAATTGTGTTTTAGATACATGTGATAGCCTCTCCACATGAAAGCTAAAGACAACATGCAGTCTCTATTTGCCACGACGCAAGACGTGTTACTTCCTTGACACCAATTCCTACCAATTATTTGCCAGGGTGAAATCTAGTGTAATAAGGGAGCAAAGAATGTGAAAAGTGAGCCACGAAGTGGAGGGTCGCGACTGGACATTGTTATCTTTTCCTCATGCTGAACAAGAGACGTAAGGCGTGCAGATGGAATGGTTGCGAATGGTGGCAACGGCCCCCATATGAGCAAACACAAGGGACCCCCCCGTCTCCTACTTCAAACTGTCCTCCACATAAAAGGCTTATCTCACATAAACAAGCATGTTTTTTTGCGACTATAAAACATATCCCCCCCCCCCCCCCCCCTCTCCAGCAGTCCCTCGCTTCCTTCCTGGCCCTCATCGTTAACGGCGAATTAAACAACACTTGCCGCGTTGACATCTGGTGAACACGAGCTACAAGAGAACACGTTTGTGCTTTTAATCGCTTGGGCGGAAGACCAAAGATGGCGCTACTTCCATTCCATGTCGTGGCGCGATCGTTAACGGGTTACAATTACCTGCCACCCATGCAGCCAAACATCTTTTCTCATTCTATAATTCTATAAATCTTTGTGTTTACATTTTTTAAAGGATCACGTCTATAATGGTTAATAAAACTCTGCGGGGCGACCATCTGGGCCTGGAGAGTTACCAATGTGGTCCTTGGGTGCAGGCTACCTTGTGATTACTTTCTGGGTCTTCCCTGCCCACATTGTGCGACATTGTTCGTGCAAGATGAGCGAAACAACATACGCTGTCATGGCAAAGTTGTCAGATCTTCCTTTGGATTTCTTGGTCAGGTATTTTCTGGTCATTTTGGAGGGATTCGACTGGTTGTGTGTGTGCTCGTCCACAAAGTTTGGTCCAGCGCAGACATTTATCGTAGTTGTTTGCGGGTTTAGGGAAGGGAATAATGCGGACAGTGTCTCTCTTGTGTCTCTCTTACGCAAGCCGTGACTACAGCAGGACGTCGGTTAGTCGATCGGGATAACCACTATCACTCTTATGCAAGCCTTGGCTACAGCGTTTAACCAGTTATTGATTTTTTTCCCCTTGTCTTTGGATAACCCCGCAATGCACTACCGGTAGCTGGATTGCTTTTGTTTGTCCGCAGTCAAAGGCACGTGCCTTCGCAGACATGACGTCTTGCGTCTTGATTGGTTTACTAGGCCATGTGGGCGTGGTTTACGGTAAGGTCAATTGTTTCAATGAAACATGTTGGACAATAATATTACTTAGTTCACCTAAATAAAAAAAAGTCCATTATTGCTTGAGATTAATCTTACAGCTGCACAATGAATGTAAAAACGTTAGAACGTTAAAAAAAAAAAAAAAAAAAAAAGTGCAGTGAACACTGTGAACAGTTTTTGATTGGTTCTTTTCTCTAGCCCGCGTTTCATTCCTTCTGATTGGATTGTGTGAATTTTCGTCACAGTGTTTTCATTTTGGTTTTAGTCATTGATCAATTTTAGTTATCATTTTCGTCTCAATGAATGGCTTTTATTTTAGTTTTCGTTTCATTTTCGTCTGGGGAAAAAAAAGAAGTTTTTTTCAGAAGAAAATTATGACGGAAATTTTTCGTCAAAATTATCACTGGGGCGAGACGATAGTTCTCATTCTATAATTCTATAAATCTTTGCATTTCCATTTTTAAAGGATCACATCTATAATGTTCAAGAAAACTGCGGGGCGACCATCTGGGCCTGGAGATTTATCAATGTGGTCCTTGGGTGCAGGCTATCTTGTGATTACTTTCTGGGTAAAACACACAATTGTTTGTCAAGCTGTACGAAACTGAAGCACTCCATGTAGCGACATGATTTACGAGCAAGTAATGTAAGCGTATATGTGTGCGGGGGTGTGCGTGTTGGAGTGTGACTGCGAAAGATACTGTCCATGCTGCTGCCGCTGCTCCTTGACTTTGACCATCAAGTCAGGAAAGCAAGGTTGTTTTTTTTTGAGGGAGTTTGAAGGGGGAAAGGAGGGCTTATATTTAACCTGTAACTTGAGACGTTGATAAGACGGTCAGAGTGAAGAACAGACGTTTTTCCCCTCCCTCTTTCCCAAGTCCAAGTCCCAGCATGGGAAATTCAGTTTGAATCTATTTTTTCCTCCACTCTCTCCCTCTCTCTCACTTTCTCATGACTTGTACGCCTCGAACAAGAGGGGAGGAGAAAAGTCCAAGCAGCAAACACTCATCGAGGGAAAAGAAGAAGAAGAAGAAAAAAAAGTGTAACCCTGTGCGCCAGAGTTTTGCCTCTCTTCTCCGCACGGTGTGCTGCACTGCGATGTTTCCAGTTGCGGGATGTTAGGATTTGCCTCTGGCTGCACTTCTTGCGCTCTTGTCGAGACCGCTCGGACATTTTTCTGCTTATTTTCGAATGGGAAGAAGAAGAAGGAGGAGGAGGAGTGAGAGCGGAGACGAGAGCCAGACCGATTAGCCTGGAGCACACAAACTCTCCCTCTCTTTTCTGACACACACTCCCCCTCACTCAACCATCTCCGCGCTGCACCAAGGTAACACTGAGCGGATTTAGCAGGACCATGCAGCACTAAAAAACAAAACAAAACAAAACCTAAAATCAGGCGAGCACAAAGTCAAAGGCAGGACAGGAGAGGATGGCCACCGCATTGTTTCAGGTGAGTTGACCCAAGTTGCCTGAAAAAGGAAAAAGAACTGCTGCCTCTGTGGAATTTCTACTTTTTTTTTTTTTTTTTTTTTTTTTTTTGTCAACTCCAAATTGCCTCACTGGAAAGAACCAAAATTCTTGGCGTGGCTTTTACTAGTACGATCAGTTGCCGTACACAACGTAAGCATTTTTCTACACTTGAGTTCTGCTGGCACACGAGCATCAGTTTGTTTGGAATTGCTGTCACATGTGCACAAGTTGTGTGTATGTGCATTTGTGCGGCATATCCATTGGGGCAGTTTTGACCTTGTTTACGTTTAGCATCCAATGTCCATCCATAGACTTTCGTGTGAATTCCTGTGTTGCATCTGCAGGGCACATGAGCATGTCTGTTCTCATTGGTTGACGGTCCGTGCGTTGCCTCACAGCTGAGGGGCCATCAGTGGCTCTGCCGGAAATTGTACAAAAGTTAGAGTAAGTGACACTTTATTTTTGTAATGGTTAACAGGAATCCATTCATTTACTGCTACTGACGTAGGTGAAAGAGCTTTTCATCAAATAGCTAATGAAAGAAAACAAATAGGTGAATAGACCCTTAAATAGAGTGTGACGTCATGTTGAAGGGCGCCCCTTATGGGCGGTGGAGGGCAGGGCGTCACAATACAAGTGAATTAGAAAACAATCAGTGTGTGTAATTTTAAACAAAAACTTGAACGATTTAACACGATTATCACAACACTTTCAACTCAAGCTTGATCTCTGTTGAGGAATGTGTTGTAAACGTGCGCTCTGTTTGTTAGCAGCTAGCAAGCTAAGCTAGCTTGAAGACTTCGATATACAGCAAGATATACACTATGAAAGTAGTGATCGACGTACTGTTTCAACCAAAAACAACATACCTTAAGCTTCCACTTCCACTTTGCCCTCCATTTTTTTTGTAGCTAGCGGATCCAATTGGCTGGTTTCAATGAGTCGCAGTAATGTAGTGTCCTACTCGAGACATTTTTTTTTTTTGTGACACTTGACATATTTCCCACCTTTTAATGAAAACGCTCGCCGAAAATCAAGCTCTCTACATTCATTTGGGGAGACGGAGCGGGACCTAAGCAGTGACGTCAGCTGGAATATTTGTGAATAGCAAACCTCATATAGTTCGGATAGTACTTCCCTTACCGACCCACACAGGCACACGTTTTCCATCCCGCCGTATATGTTGCAGTTTCACTTCTCGCTTCAGTTAGTCAAATTATGTGCAGCTACTGTAAATGATGTAGGAGCTTTGGGAAGGTGCTTGGGACCCTTGGACAGCCTTGCTAAACAAATCTCTCCTTGACCACACCCTTCACTGTAGCTCCTTTACACGGTCAGAAGAAGAAATAAAGAAGGAATACTGATATAACCCGACAGCGTCTTGCCTGAACGCCGACATTTACACCGTGACATCTGGTCGTGTGGGTAATGACGCGCGTTTTGCTGGCTGCGAGCCCGCGCTCCGCTGCATTTCACTGGAGGCATTCTTCACCGTTATTAGCTGCCAGGGAAGCGAGCGCTCCTTCAGGCAAGCGGGATTTCATTTCTAACCACAACTACACATCCAGCCGGCATGGGCATGAAGTGGTTTGGTTGCTGTGGGAGGGAGCATGCGTGTTTGGAGGTGGGGATCCATCTCACACATGGACCATTAGAAACTAATCATCACGCTTTGTGATGTCATCCCCGTGCATGTCAGCTTTTTGGACTCGATGTTCCTGAAAGGAGAAGTTTGTAGAAAGAATGCAATCTGATTTGTTCAAACTTCATTTTGTAATGACTAGCAAAAGGAAGCAGAGCGATAGGAACTCAGGCACTTGAAGATTCGCACAATTAGCCACGTTTTTCTGCTCAACAGCTACATTTACCACTTGTGTGGATGTTGGGTCCAATTTGGGCTCTTTTGGGTTTAAAGGGACAGCAACATGAAAAATCAGCTTTTCGTCGCTCTTAGCCATGTTAAAATGCTAATTCCTCAGCAAAAACATGGCGGAAGTGGTGTTTTCCCTCCATTCTCAGTTATTCTGCTCTCCAAGCACCAGCCCCTCCCAACCTGAGAAAACGAGCGAGTGCTCACTTTATGACATCATAAAGTGCGGATCCACCCCCCCAGCACCGCCTCTGCGGACTAAACTCATGCCCACATTCTCTGAGACCTCCAAGGGATAGTGACAAGAGTAGCCATCATCAGTAAACCTTCTGTCCGAATGAATTCAAAGCAATTATTCTTCACATTTGCAATGCCAAAGTGCAATGACAATTGGCTGTCTTAAAATCCCGCATTCTGGCTGACACTTGTGTAAACTACAAGTAAACATTTGCACTATTAAACCTAACTGAACGAATAGTATAGTGGTTATTGTACTTGCTCTGTAAGCAGCATGTCATGGGTTCGAAACCAGCAAAACACCTAATATTTCATAAAAAATTACATCGCCATGGTGTCAAAGGTAAGATTTAATCATTACATGCCCATAGTTAACTTTTGGAAGGGCTTCAAATACTGTGGTGTAATCCCTTTAAGTCTGGAGATGGACTTGGCCAGGCCAAAAACCTTGAATGACCTCCTTTTGTTGTTTGCGTCTGGTTCACGAGCTTGTTGCGTGACGAACGATCTACCAGTCACTTTTGGTTGCGCTTTTCTTGAAAATGGCTGACAAAATGTGTGTTGCGGATCGATTTTTGCCGCAGTCCGTCCCGGCAGAAGCCAAAGCGAAACCACACCCGTGTTTCACAGATCAGCTTCTATGTCTGGAATCATGAGCAATCGTTTCCATCACTTTGCTCATCTTCGTCTCATCAGGCCATAAAAAACTTTCTCCTGGAATTTTTGTGGTTTGTTTCTCTGTTCTTTTTGGGCAAATTTCAGCCTGGCCTTTCTATATTTTGGGTGTTTGTGTTTGTGCAAATGATTGTTTGCAACCTCTACACTAGTGTAGCCTCTTTGTCTTTGTTTTTGTTGAGGTAGTCGTTTCCAAACTACCTTCTAGGCTTTTAGGCTCTCAAAACCTGTCGGCGATTGCTGTTTGTTCGCTTAGTCAGTTGTTTCTATCGTTTTAAGAACATTCCAAACAATTCCTCTTAACTGGGTTTGTGTTGGTGTCGACAATCGATTTTCTCTCAGATTCAAACCGACCCCTCCGACACACCCATTGACATTGACGAAATGGCATCTCCCAATTTGTAGAAGTGCAGTCTTCACATCACGAAACGTCGTCAAGGTAAATGATGGACGTGATTTCGAGTGACTGACTCAAGAGTTTCCGTCAAAAAATCCCCCACACGAGATAATAAAAGGCCTCTAACAGACCAGAGACTTAAAACAACTAGAGGAAATAACAAAGGGATTCCGAAACGCCAAGTCAAATACAAATGCAAACATAAAGTGCACAATTCAAACGGGCTGTGACAGGAGTTACAGGCTCGCCTCAGCTTGTCCAAAAATCAAGACACACCTGATATAAAAGATGTCAGGCTCCGTTCAGGATGTCAGTAACACACAGAGAATTAGGGCAGTTTTATTTACATTAAAATGGACAAACGTGTGTTTGATGCAATCAATGTTTCTTGTTTTTTTTCTTGTCAAATCTTTCTATATACTCTAGCATTAAAAAAGAAAAAAAATCTAAACATATAATAACGTTTTTGGGACCATGACAATATTTGAAATCGTTTTTGAGACCATGACAATATGTGAAATAGAACGTGTTTATAGGTTTTTGGGACCAAATGAGTTAAACTTACTACGGGTAAAATTGACCCGGGATCATGATTGTTGTTCAAAGTGTCAGAGCTGAAAACAAAAGTATGAAATGAACCATTTTCATTTCATATGTTCAATTTGTAAAAAAAAAAATTATGGGTCAATTTGACAATTTCACTCATTTGACAAGATGCTTATCAATTGATTGTCTTGATTGTTAAATGTGCATGCTTCACTGCTATGAAAGATATCTTATTTATTTTGAAAAGATCTCCCTGTCAAGGTGAAATTGAATGATGCAATGTGTTGGGCCGCTTCGCAAAATGGCCTTGGGTGATCTCTTATACTCTACTGCCACCTGCTGGATGTTTTTTGTAATAACTACCATTGCCTTAAGCGACCTCTTCAGGTCAGAAGCTGCATCAAAGCCTTTGCTCTAGCATTAAAAAAAAAAAAAAAAAAACGTTTTGGGGAGTGAAGGACAAAGTATTAAAAATTTATTTATGCGTTTTTGGGTTTGTAGTAGTTAGTGTAGTAGTTAGTGCTACATATGATAGTTATGTTTGGTTGGTTGGCATTAGGATTATGAGGGCGTGCTTGGAAAATCGTCTCCCCATGAAAGGTTAGCGAATGCCCCCCCGCTGTTGTAAACATAGTCAGTCAGTTGATGACACGCCACAAAAGCCCTGCTTACATGTCTCGATCATTTCCCATGTCCTTCTTTCCCCATCCTGCTCAATCCGCACATTACTTTCAGCTCACGAGCAGCTGCCTGATGACATCACACGGAAAAATGTTTTTACTGGCGCCACGATGCAAAACGGAAGATGTTTAAAAAGACTTCTTCACTTTTTGATGAGGCTTGGAAAGGTTGAAATTTCCACTCGTTGAGCTAACTTTGGTCAAAAAGCTCATTCTTTGTATTGCTTAAGTGCGTTTGAAAAAAAAAGGCTTGTTGGGGCTGGGGAAATTTCAATAATTTTGAGTCCCATGAAAACATGGAATGTTTTTTGGGAGAACCTACTGTAGATAACCAACTCCAAATAGTCTCTTTCACTACGTGCCAAAGTCTGATTCATGGCGGTCCGCTCGCCTTCTGCAGATCCCCCTCCCCCGTCCTCGGCCACTTGGCTCGGGTCCAAAGGAAGCGGGAACCTTGCGAAAAGGTGTAAATCGGCTCCCAAATGTTGGCTGAAAGAGCCCGTGAAGAACAGAACGTGACTGTCGCGAACATGTAACAAAAAGAGACAAGCGGCAGCGTTTCCCCTTTTCACGCAGGAGGTCCTGCTGGACAAAGGCAAGGTGGCAGCTCTGTCGTCTTTATACCCCGAAGAGATCAACTCTTGCTGTTGAAAAACGTGCTTGACATTTATATTTAGTAGCCTCAGTAAACGGTTGGATTCCAGTTGACGAGTATAAACATCCACGGTAATCAATGAGTTCAAATGAATCCGTGTATAATTTTTCCAAACAAAACGGGAAGTACAAAAATAAAAAAATGACTTGTTTTCTCTGTATTTGTATCAAAAATGAAAATGAAGAAAACTGAGAACGACTCATTTTTTCCCCAAAACAAGTCGGTTTTTTTCTTTTTTCTTTTTTTTGTACTTCCGCTTTTGTTTGGAAAAAAAAACGACTAAACAAATTGTTTTCCACTTGTCATAGCTTCTCGATTTTGTATTCACTCATCGACAGCTCTTCATGTTGGTTACACCCCAACTGTACCTTACATCAGGACATGTCCCAAGTCAATTTATTCCGTAGACATGATGAGCCCATTTATGAGCAAGACTTTTCCAGTGGATATTATTTAGGGGTCACGCCCAAAAATACACAGCCAGAAAATAATCTGGAGCGCACGTGCCCCCAAAGTCTGAAGTTTTTCTAGAAGCTTCTTTATGTGAACCATAAATCAGCAGCGCTCAGACAGGAATCAGTTTTTTGAGCCAGGTGCTTAGTCTCGCGTTGAGTCCTGCCCACGCCACCGCCGCTCCGTCCAGCCCGTTTGATATATTTGACCAAAGCTTTCACAGAGAACAGAGAACGCTCACCAAGACTCTGCGATAAATCAAGAGTTAGGATGCCTGGATCACTTTTTCTCTTTGATAACAATCCCGTACGAACCTGCCGTCTGGCACGCGGTTACAGCGTGCCTCCCGTTAACTGTTTACACCTCCCAAATTGAATTTGCACACCGAATAGCTTCGCACGATTCAAACCTTGGATGAGCATCAAAGCACTTTGGGGGTGCCTTGCATGTTGGTGCCAGTGAAGAAGACTTTTGACTGTGGATACTACACCTGCATAAAATACCTCGATACTGGTACTGAAACGGTACCTTGGCAAAAATCAAAAACATCAGCAAAAGCAGCAATATTAAAACTGACAAAAGAACTTCAAATTGTTTTTTTTATTCATTGAAAATAGTAGGATGTATACATGTTAACTTACAGTACGTACATACGGTTTATATTTATGTATATACTGTATATGCTTTCACATTTCATGCTATATATTCTTAAAGTATAGATTTTTTTATTTTTAAGGGAAGTGTCAAAAATGCGTCAAAACATGTCACTCTGTCAGTTGCCTGAACTTTTTTTCTATGCATAACTGTGATTTCCAAGAGTCATGCGTATTCCACACATCGGTAATTAGACAGGCGGTCATGCATGTATGTGTACCTGCCGTTAAAACAGAGTTGGCGGGCTGTCTGGTATCTTAAAAAAAAAAAAAAAAAAAAAAAAAAAAAAAGATACGAGCCGTTTTTGACGGCAAAAGATCATGGTACGGTACTGGCACCACCGGTATCCTGTGCAACACTAGAGCTGCTCGTTTATGGGAAAAATAATAATCACGATTATTTTGGCAATAATTGAAATCACGATTATTCAAACAATTATTTTTTGGTAAAAAAAAAAAAAAAAGTTTAAACATTTCAAAATATTAAGACCAATTAAAAAAAAATAAAACTATAATTATGTAATAATAATAATTATGTTCCTTTTTGGACCAAACAGATTATATAAACTTGAAGTTGGGGTGCAGTGTGTGCATTGTGCTGTAGGGCTGCTAAATTATGAAGATATGAATCATGATCATTTCTTTTTTAGTAAAAAAACAAACAAACAAGAAAATGTGTAAACGTAAAAAATATTACGAAAAATAAAGTTATTTGAAGCACTATAATTATGCAAGTTACTTTTGGATTAAAATGTATTTAATTATTTTAAAATTTAAAAAAAGGTGCAAATGTATACATTTAAGTGACTCAAAATTACTATTAATAATTTTTTTTTTTAATGATTAAGCTGATTTTGTAATTGTGGATGTGTAAATGTAAAAAATATTACAAAAAATAAAATTATTTGAAGCATTATAATTCTGCAAGTTACTTTCGGATTAAAATGTTAATAAATTCGTTAAAATTTAAAAAAGGTGCAAGTCTGTAAATTTAAGCAACTCAAAATTAGTATTAATATTTTTTTTTAAACAATTATGCTGATTTTGTAATTGTGGAGGGTAATAATTGAAACTGTAAATGAATTTTGATTAATTGCACAGCCCTGGTACACACTCTTCACTGCTCAACTGAATTGTTGTCATTCTTTAACACAGACATTTGACGGCGTTTGTTTGCCAATTAGGTTTATAATCACAGCTCACGATGTGGTCACGGACATTATCGAGACTGACAGCGGTTACGTAACGTGACTGAGCCCGGAGCGTTGTTATTAGCTGAGAAGGAGTAAACGAGCACCCCGTCGAACCAGCCGCAGACGTCCGACTTGGACCTTTTTGTCTGCAGGAAATGGGCCCTCGCTTAATGTCGTTAACGCAAGCATGCGCGGAATGCAACAACACAATTATCCTTTATTATATTACAGTCATTTGAATACTCTGGATAGCGTCAACACACGCTCGAAAAGCGGGCCTCCTCTTCCCACGCGCCGCAAAGCACAGACAAAAGACGCTGTGTTGCTTTTTTCACAGAGAGACATTGCAGTACGCACGTTTTGCATTGTTTGGACATGTCAGATCAATTAAAGCTGTCCTCGCATTCCCCTTTTCTCATGGCAAGTCCTTCGAATTGTCACCAAACTCTTCTTGATGCTGCGTCGAGAAGAACTGCTTCCATTTGAAGCCCATTTGTGCAAATTCCTGTGTCGGAGTTTGTCAACGAAAGACGTTTTGGAATTAGCCATGCCAGTAAATTTGTCGGCAACGCTGTTGTGTTGACTCAAAAATAAGATATTCAATCACTTGTTGAGCATCTCACATTGGATCATTCGAATACAAAACACGTGACTTGTCAGGTGCAAACACTGAGCAGGCCTAACGAGTCAAGAAGTTTGGCGGCCACTTCAAGGCTGAGCCACCCCTTTAACCGAACAGCGAACAGCCTGTTGTTGCTCGCGATAAGGAAGCCATGCAGAAGGAAGGGTTAGAATAACTTGAAGCTGTGCCAAGATACTGTAGCCACTCGTCAACCTGACAGGCGAAATTCTGGCAAAACAGAAAGGCATTCCTTGGAGGTTCTGTCACGCGTTATCGAAGCTTCGATGCAGGGACAACGCGTCAGGCGACTGACGAGCGGAAACATTGTTGCAGATATTTAGGAAAGTCAAACAAAACGCATTAATCAGTAGTAAAACACGTGCACGTTGGACCACGTTTGATCTGGTTGTCTTGTTGGAATATGGAAACCGCGGTCGGACAGGAGTGACACAAACCAGATCGCAAACCAGCAGAGACCTCGTGCCTGTGCAATTAAATCATTTGTATTGATATTAAGAAAGTAGCAGTGATAAAGACGCAAAGTTGTATTTTGGGTCAACCGTTGGCCACGTTTTCAGCTCTTCATAAGATGCCGGCAAAGCCCTTCGGACCAATCACAGAGCGACATTGTGTTTGGGGGCGGGATATGCAACTGTGACGAAACCAGGAAGCCAGCACCGACGCTAACAAACAAAAAGTCACATGGACGAATGGACGCTACAATTAATTCTGTTCTCGCAGAATTAAGCACCGTTTCCTTGTTGAATGTTGAACAGCGAGGGGCACTTTGTGCATTTCTAGCTGGTAAGATGTTCGTGCTTTTCCCCCCTTTGGCAAGAACAAAGATGACATTTCCACCTGTGGCCGTGATTGGTAAAAACAGGGGTCTGCAACCTGCGGCTCTGGAGCCAGATGTGGCTCTTTAGTCCCTCGCCTGTGGCTCCATGTGGATCTCTAAAACAATTAGTAGAAATTCACATTTTTTTTTTAAGATTAAAAAAAATCCCTTGAAATGAATTCATGATTTTGATTTTTAAAAAATGAATAATTCAATATTAAAAAAAAGAGAGACAAAAGGTAGATAAAAAAAAATATTTAAAAATTACCTAAAATCAACCAAAAAGAAAAAAGCAGAAAATTACCATAAATTATCAATGAAATTGCACAAAAAAAAAAAATGTCAGTGGATTGAATTAAAAAGGCAGAAAAGAAAACGTTCCAAAAGTAACAAGAAAAAGTCCCAAAACAATAGAAGAAAAGCAGATAATTTGCATAAAATGTCTTTGGAATTGGCAAAAAAATAAAAATAAATTAAAGGCAGAAAAGAAAATGTCCAAAAACAAAATAAGAAAGTCCAAAAAATACCATAACAACATGTCTTTGGAACTGCCTCAAAAAAAGTAAAAAAAAAAAAAAAAAAAAAAGATTTTCAAAAAGGCAGAAAAGGAAATGTTCAAAAAGTAACTATAAATTGTCCAAAAGCAAAAGATGAAATCCAGAAAATTGCCATTAAATGTCCAGAAATTGCCAAAAATAACAGAAAATTGACAGCAAAAAAAAAGGTATAAAAAAGGCATAAAATGTCAAAAAAAAGAAGAAGAGGGGCAGAAAATTGCCAAATGTCCATAAATTTGCCAAAAATGTGACAAAGGCAGAAAAGTATAAAAATACTGTATACAAAAAACTAAGTATTAAAAATTACCCCAAAAATCCGAAAGGTAAAGGAAAATGAATCTCTACTTATTCAATGCTGCATATTTTTGTGTTGTGGTGCAGCTCTAATTAGCTCTTGGCCCTCAGTACACGAGACTAACACTGTTTCCTTCATCACAATGTTCAAATGTTTTGCGGCTTCAGACAGACTTTTATTTGGCCTAAAATGGCTCTTTTGGCAGTATAGGTTGCTGACCCCTGGGTGAAAACAAACGTGTAGAATGCCGCATCGTCCAATCAGCTCGAATTATTGTACAGAATGTCCCGCCTTTCCGAAATTACCGTTGAGGGGTACCAGATGGATATTGCGGAGAACTCACTTGAGTGCAGCGCATCTCAATCTGGCTATTTCCAGGTTAGCAAAGGTCTGGATTTTAGGAAACTAGCAGTTGGTGTCAAGGAAGTATATTGAATACATGTCAACTGTTCTTTGTATGTTTTTTTTTTTTTTTTTTTGATACGACATAAATGCACGGTCTATGCAGTAAATAAACACATTATTTAAATAGAAATAGTGCTCCTTCTTGTGATCAGATTGGTGGTCGGTTTATATAAACTCACCGAACGGTTGTCGATGCCAAAAAACATGATCGTGTAAAGTCTAAAACTGACCTACACACGGAGTCCTCGACTCACGTCGGAGTTCCGTTCCTATGCTAGCGATGTAACCCGAATTTCAACTTAAGTCGAATTTCCCTATTAAAGTCAATATATACATCAAAATAATTTTCATAAAAAATCTAAAATACATTAAAATAAAATGTAAAAAAATATGTTGTACGACTGTCTGATTGAAGCCCAAGTCTTTGCCGATGTTCGTCGGTGTCTCTCCTATCTGTGATCGTTTTACGATGTCTAGCTTGGTTTCCATGGTAATTGCTTTTAGTTTGTCTGGACCAACATTGATAGAAGATTTAGCTTTCTTCTTCCTGGGGGCCATGATGTGGGAAAAAAAAAAAAAAAGAGGACGAAAAAGCCAAAGATAATCCCATAAGTGCACAAGCGCTAGCACTAGCTAAGGGCTAAATAGTGGACGAGGGGAAAACACTGCGGACAAAATGGCGGACCGGGGGTAACTGTTGTAAAGTCGAAACGCCTTAGGTCGAGGACTCCCTTTAATAAGGGTGTACAAAAACTGGTTTGGACCGGATTTTTTTTATAATGCACTCACAGCTGTGATTTCTTGAATTTTTCCCACCAATCGAGGCAAGGGCTCAGTCCTTATCCTGCAAATAGCAGTTATTATTCTTCCGAGCTATATTCACACTACCCGTCAAAGTATCACAAAATAGAACTTTAATATGAAATTGAAAAAAAAAAGATTGTTTGTAAAAACCAACCTGGGTGATATTACAGATAATCAGGAAGGAAACATCAGTAGCCGCGTCCTATTTGTCTTGATAGTCATCGCTCGCGTCTCCCTGTTGGAGGTAATTATCCGCGTACACTTCCTGTTCATCAGTCCCGAGACTTTGGTTTGCAAGCGCGTGACACCAGGATGTCGTCGAAGGATGCTCATCAGATTCTCCCCACACAGATGGCGAGTTCCTTTTTGAGAAGCTGACGTTTTTGTTGTTGTTGTTTTTTTGCTTGATCAGCTCCATCTCTGGTTGGGATGGAAGTCGGAAAGTTACAAATTCAGCCCCTTGTAGTCGTCGTTGTTCAGAATCAGAATGTTGCGTTAGTCTGTAATCACGCAGCGGTCAACTTTGAAACATTGTCATTTCAGGATCCACGCAGTTTATTTTAAAAAGAGACATGAATGGCTTTTTTTTTTTTTTTTTTTTAAAGCTGCGCCAAATTTTTTTTTAGTGGCTGGATATTGTCAAGCTTAATCCTCTTGGTACTGTAAGTGAAATATTTGCAAGATCACTAACCGTGTCAGTCGGCAGCTTCATACTCGCCACCAGTGAGAAAGTCCAACTTACAAATAATGATAAACTTGCTGAGAAAATCTAAAATGTATATAGATGTATATATTTTTTTTTGATAAACTCCCTTTTTGTTTTAGGTGTCTTCATCTTGTGTTCCGGCAACGAACTACGAGCTGGTAAGTGAATTTTGTTTCACTTCATTTTAGTTCAGGGCCCACATTCGCTCCAATTTGATCTCAAGTGGGCCCGGTCCAAATGCGACTCTTGCACAATTTTTACCATTGCTTTGGTGCCAGCGTTATTGTGCGAATGCTGAAAGCACATATATGTTATTCGGCTTTTTATTCTCCACACTTTTTTTTGCTGTGTAATAATTCCCACATAAAACTTCCGATACTTCCAATTATGTTAAGTGGTTGCACGTGCGTGGTTCAAATCTCGCTTGGGAAATATTTTATTAGGTTCCGCTTTCAGCATTCCCATTGAATTTCTGCAGAAATTTCACTTTGTCTAGTTATAGTTTTGAAATTTTCATTTTAGTTCGTTTTTATTTCATTTTGAGTTTAGTTTTTTAGTTTTAATTAATTTTCAGTGTGGTTCTCTTAGTTTAAAAAAAAATTAGTTTTAGTTTTTAATAAATGCTTAATTTTAGTTTATTTTTAGTTCGTTTCAGTATTAGTTTTAGTTTTAAAAAATGTGTATTACTTGTGTGCAATATTTAAAAAAAACAGCATGACAGTGATGTCATCTGAAGGTGCTTTTCTATTGGCTGCTGCTAGATGACATCACTTCTGTGTGACCACAGTTTTAAACGTCCTTATTCCGGTTAATGTAAAAATAAACCGACTTAAAATCATCCCCATAGGCTCATGCATTAAATTAATTCCCAAAGACTAAAACGAAGGACATTTTTGCTGTAATTATAGTTTTAGTTAGTTTTGTAAACATTAAATGTAGTTTCAGTTAGTTTTTGTTTTAAAAAAAAGCATTTTCCTTTTTATTAAATTTTGTTAACGAATGCGATGTTTTTTTAATTTTAGTTTTCATTTTTTCGCTAGTTTTAGTTAACTAAAATAACCGTGTTTGGTGCAGAATTTTGGAAAATATTCACATTTATTTATTTGCAAATCTTGTTACAAATCATATGAGCAATCTGAAATGTCCGAGCTAAAACGATTGCAATTTTAACAGTAGTTAAGAATAAGTAACATGAACAACTTACAGATCAAAGTGGATCTAGGTATATACCCTTTATTTTATCATTCTAAATTGACATCAGTTTCCGCAGTCATCAATTGTCGAAATATTGACAACCTGATCATCATGACTCATGGGGGACTCCGAAGGAATTCTGACTCATCATGCCATACAAACTCACCCTCACAAGTGCATCAATCTCAGTCTTAGCAGCCAATTTCAGAATGTCATTGAAGTGGCAAGTGGCCAAAAAAAAAATATTCGGTATCCCCGACGGCCCAAATTGGAGTCTCTGTCGGGCGTACCTTTGACCTCCTTGTAACTGATTGATCGTTCCATTCAATACTTCAAAATGGCTTCGATCGTGCCCCCGGAAATTCAAAAATTCAGAACCTGAGAACAGTTTAACTTAGCAAGATGATATTTGGCAGACCCATCCAGAGCGCTAAGACCCATCAAAAAGTCTCAAGAAACCATGATGTAAAATTAAAATGCACATCATTTCAGCCATTTTGGTTTTCAGCAATTTGTCTTTCAAAGATTTTGTGTTCTTGCTCCAAAATCTGAACCGAGCTTTGTAAATTTAGCCTCTGAAGCCCGGTTTGACATGAAAGAGTTTTAATTTTACTCTTCTGGAGAATTTTGTCTGTTTGCTGCCATGTCATGTTTTACAGGCAAAACAACCAAATATTTCCGAGTCAAAACATGCTTACACGGCTTAACGTAACCTTTGGTGAACAAATTCAAACATTGCAGCTTGAATTCTTTTCAACTTTCCATGCAACGTTAAGCCCAGTAGCCTCGCGGTGACAGTGATTTTATATTCTCAAAGCAGACATTTAACCTTTTGCCAATATAAACCAAAAACAAACAAAAAAGCTGCTTTTGGAGCTATGAATCCCGAAATTGTGGCCTGAAATCAACTTGCGTGCGTGTTCCGGGAATGCGCCGTATGGTGATGACATATTTTTGTTCTAAGTATGGAAGTGGGCTGGAGTGCGAGTATGAAGTGGATGTGAAGAGAAGTAAAAACACACTTAACTTGCCTCATTGCCTTTTTTGGTCATCAGGCGCTGCGTGCGGCGGCGGCGATACGGGCTGCTCACCGTCTTTCTTGCATGTTTTGTATTTGAACGCTTTTGGATGCTTGACAAAGCCCCCAATGCTCGGCACTTTCCCTTTGCTCCCAAAAAAATGCCTCTCAAACGCGTCTTACGTTTCACGCAGACGCTGATGTCATGACGTGAAAAAAAAAAAAAAAAAAATTCAAAGAAGGATGGATGCCTTCCGCATGATGACATTATTCAAAGTTTGGAGATGTTTTTTGTTGTGGAAATGATGCCATCACCCACAACAATTGATTTTTTTTCCCAACCGTCCTCTTGGCCTTGTTAAGTCATGAAGTTTCACTTTTGTAAATTAAATAGTCGTTTGTTACTTTTTCAAAACCAACAGGTAAAAGATCTGTATCCGTTTCAGTTCAGCTCGCTCTGTACATCTTACATTTTCAAATGATGTCTGGAAAAGGCGATTTTTGTTCTGAGGTTGTCAATTCATGCCAAAGATAATTATAATTTATTTATCATTTTAATTTAAATTATATAAATGTTACAAATTTAAGAAACTTGATGGATGGATGGATGGATGGATGGATGGATGGATGGATGGATGGATGGATGGACAAACAAATGAACGACTAGATGGATAGATGGATGGATGAACAGATGGATGAGTAGATGGACGGATGGACGGAACAGATGGATGAATGGACCGATTAACAGATGGACAGATGGTTTGCAGGAAGGACAAACAGATGAACGACTAGATGGATGGATGGACAGGTGGATGAACAGATGGATGGATGGATGGATGGATGGATGACCAGATTGATAGACAGATGGATGGCAGGAAGGACAAACAGATGAACGGCTCGATGGATGGATGGACGGGTGGATAACAGATGGTTGACTAGATGGACAGATGGAAGGATGGACGGCGGGACAGATTGACGGACAGATGGATGAACAGATGGATGAATAGATGGATGGATGAATGATGATGGATGGATGGACGGATGGATGGATGAACAGAAGGATGACTAGATGGATGGATGGACAGATGGGCAGACGGATAGATGGATGGAACGGATGGATGGATGAACAAATGGATGAAGAGATGGATGGATGGATGGATGGATGGATGACCAGCTTGATGGACAGATGGATGGCAGGAAGGACAAACAGACGAACGACTAAATAGATGGATGGATGGATGGATGGATGGATGGATGGACGGGTGGATGACCAGATGGATGAATGGATGGAGGGATTGCTGGATGGATGGTCAGATGGATGACCAGATTGATGGACAGATGGATGTCAGGAAGGACAAACAGATGAACGGCTGGATGAATGGACAGATGGATGACTAGATGGATGGATGGATGGATGGACGGGTAGAGGAACAGATGGATGGACGGGTGGATAACAGATGGTTGACTAGATGGTCAGATGGACGGACGGACGGCTGGACAGATTGACGGACAGATGGATGGTGGATGAACAGATGGATGGCTAGATGGACAGATGGATGAATAGATGGATGGATAAATGATGATGGATGGATGGACGGATAGATGGATTTATGTTTATCAGGCGTGTCTGCGGCTTGATGTTGTTGACATATCGTGTCCACACATTTCCTTGCGGAGTTTAAAAAAAGGTCTTGTTGAATTCCTTCGGAGTCCCCATTGGACTTTTTGGTTACATAACCAACTAACGGGTCCATTAGCAGTGGGGAGCGAAGAACATGAAGGCATTTTCGGGTCACACGTTCACGTTAACCACTCTTAAGTTTTTCCCATGCTTCGCTCTCACTTTTCTTCGAGGGAGGGTCCTGAGGGACCCCCCCCTCCCAACCCCACACTCCCCTCACCCCAACTTAACTTGGCCCTTCGGAGATGTGAACGGGCCTCGCACGCACTCCAAAACGTCGTCACAAGTCTCCATATTTGCCGTGTTTACATTTGTTGGGAAAGCTCAACAGCTGCACGTTCACATCACTCGCCGCCACAATTGTTGCAAAAACGACCCGTAATCGTCTTTTTGAAGCGATTACAAGCAATTGCGATTGAACAGTTGATGTTTTATAAAACGAGATCAGGCTGCCTAAAGTTGAGAATGTTTACATTACGGTTGCAAATTTGGATTTCAAACCCGTTTCGCACATGCAAGCCGGCGTGTGTTGTGCTTTTTCTTTGACTTTTTAAACATTTTGTATGAGTTTCAGATTCTATTAAAGTGTTTGGAATCGTAGTTACTAGGGGTATCAGGTGATTAAAATTTTTAATCATAATTAATCACATCGCAAATTTTATATCTGCTCTAAATGTGCTCTAAAAGTTTTCATACTCTTGTGAACATAAATAGTGGAAAAAAATGTTAAACTAATACAAATGTCTGCATGTTTTAGTCATTAATACGGTAATTTCATAATAATTCATAAAATTGAGTTAAAATTAAAAAGATGTCCTGTACTGTACAAAAAAACAAACAAGTGTTTGTGTATGCCATTTTTCTGCACCTTTTTAAAATGATAAAATCCAACTTGATCCCAATCTCCATAATTAGATGCATTGTTATTAGATTTATTACTGCTCAATTTTAACGTGGGCGTGTGCAGAGGAAGGGGCGGTCCATCACGCGTTAAAATTACTGAATGAACTCGAAATTAACGCGCTAATTTTGGCATTCGTAATAATTACACTTCAAATAATCAACATAGATACCTACACATATGTTTACATTATTTCCATGGGTGGATTGCGTGTAATAATATAACTGAAGTGTTCAGAAGAACAAAAACTTGGCTGTTTTCCAAAGGAGCCACAGCAACAGACCATGCTTGGGAATAAGAAAAAATAAAATAGAATAAATAAATAAATAAATAAATAAATAAATAAATAAATACACCACTAAAAAATAAATAAATAAACAAATGACAAAATAAATAAATAAATAATAAATGACTGAATAAATAAATAAATATATGACTGAAAGTGAAAATAAATACGGATATAAAAATATATAATTCAAAAATTAAATACAAATTATATATATATATATATATATATATATATATATATATATATATATATATATATATATATATTGTTCTTTTTATTTACATTTACATTTATTTTTTGGTTATAATTTTCAAATTATACTTGACGAGTATGTTTGTTAACTTTTTTTTTTACTTTTTGCTCAGTGCTTCTTTTCACTTTGTTGTGTTTTTTTTTTCACGGCCGCTGTAAAACGCAGTCTTGTCGTTGTATTTGTCTTTTATTTTCTGAAACTGGCACGAGGTTCGAGTCCAGCCAAAAACTCAATGCGCTGCCGACGTGTGTGGTCCCACTCGACTTCCTCCCACACCGTGCTCGCTCTCGTAATTCCAAACATGAAAGCTGTCATTAAGATCACCGAATCAGCTCGCAAGTGAACTTTGAACTCCTGACAATGACCGCTTGTTTTGTTTTTTTTTTGTCTGCCGGCCACACGCCGACGCCAAAAGTAGCGATTTGAACCACGGCGCCGTCCACAATCAGCAGGGCCTAAAGATGAAGCGGCGTAAATTTAGCCCTGGATGGCTCCGCCCCCAAACTCCTCCTCCTAAAGGAAACTCCCTGCATCGAGTGGGCTTGTAATTTGCCGGCTGGCTCAAAGGCGCTTGTTGTGTGTGGATGTGAAAGGACGCACATGGCAAGCGACACAGATAGAAATGTGGGTGAAAGGTGAATTCGCTTCGCAGGGCGTAAACAAGTAGCAGGATTGTTGTGGTCGTCTTTCACCTCATGTTACGATTGCTCGGTCGCGATGCAAAAAAATTTCATACATTTCAGACGGTCTGTCCATCATTCGGTTCTGAATCATTTGACCTATGACCCATACGTACGATTAGCATTCGGGGTAGGAACCCGTTGGGTACCTGACGATACGATACGATACCACTATTATCGATGTATTGGTCAGGTTAATAAATCCACAATAATCTACGACAGAACTACTCAAGATATAAACTGATGTTTTTTTCAATGAGAAAATCGTTGTTTTATATTCTTCACTCTGAGTACTTTTTTTTTTTTTAAACAAATATACTTTCTGTCAACAAATTTGTGTCTTTCTTAAACACTATTGTCATGCAACATGTCAGTCAGATACATAGTCAATTTTTATAAACGGTGACACATTTTTTTTGTGTAACATTGCAAAAAGTAAATATAAATACAATGACTTCAATATTAAATCCAATTATATTTGGTCGCCATATTTGCCCACTTTTATGTCAACGAGAGTATGAAAAACTTATTGTACATTTCAAAAAGTTGAGGTGTGATCAATTTACAATTAATTGTGAATTAACTATTGAACTCATGCAATTAATTACAATTAAAAATTGTAATGGAATGACAGGCCAAATGTATAAGCAGTGTATGCGGGCATTCATTTAGTTTGAAGTTGCATTTAAATTCTTGTAAAAGTTTGACCTTATTTTCTTAAAGGGATTCTTTACTTATTTAGCCATTTTTGGCAGTCAAACATGAATATTTTGCCTATAATAAATGTGATATTTTCATTATTTTTCATGTACAATTAGTACCTTTCAAAACACATTTTGCAACTTGCTGACGACTGAAAATGACATCACAAGGGCTCAGGTAACCAATCACGGCTCAGCTTGTGAATGTCACATGACCAAACCTAGAAAACAGATGAGCTGTGATTGGTTACCTGAAGCCCTGTGATGTCATTTTCAGTCGACAGCAAGTTGCAAAATGTGTTTTTAAAGGTAATAATTGTACGTGAAAAGGTATCAAATTGATAATTGACAAATTATTCAGTTTTTATTGCTATAATGGGCTAAATAAGTGAAGTATCCCTTTAAAACTTTTTTAATGACAACAAAATGCACCTTTGTTCTTGTGACGATTAGAATTGTTTTTTTTTTTGTCTTGGAAAAGTACACGATCCAAAAAGTGGCAACGTTTTCCTGTCTGTGGCATTTAAGTGTCCACGTTGCAAAATGCACGAGAGCAAAAACATGTTTTGCCAAAGACGGTGGACAAAAAGAGTCCAGAGGCCAGGCGAGTTTGTGTTGAGGTTTTTCTGGCTGCTTAGCGGTCTGGTCTTGGGTGTTGTAAAATGTATTCCGGGGCTTCCTCAGCCAAGCTGTAATTTCACTGCTCAATTTAGTCACACAAGTCCACCAAGAGGAATGCTGAGCGTCATCCACCTTCTTGGCACAGCTTCTTTTTTTTTCACGTCGACTTTTCACTCCTCGTGAGGATGCTGTGGATTGTTGTCGGTACAAAAAAAAAACCAAAAAACTTTTCAGCTGCTCGAATTGGCCCCTTCAGGATTGGCTGGTTTGCTTCTTTTTCGCCCGATAACTCACTAACACACTGTGGAAAATTCAATTCAATATAACTTTATTTATCCCCAAAGGGCAATTAAAAACAGCAGCAAACGAGCAGCATTACTTAAAAAAAAAGAATAAAAAGTATAAATAAATATAACACAATATAAAATAAAAACAATCTCAATAGGTTGACTCAATGAGTCGGGAAAATGGCTTCCCCAAATGGTGGCTTTCCCACCCTGGAAAATAAACCCCCCCTAAAAAAACAGTTTAAGCCATTGACACAACAGTGGTTGGAAGAGTGTGACGATATATCGATATCGTGATAAATCGTGATACTATGTCTCCCGATAGATTATCGTTACGCCTACGCAAGCATCACGATGTTTGTAGTTAATATACAACGGCTCCATTGTGCATTACTTTTTGAGTGATTACTCGGCGGGCCACTAGAGGGAGCGCCTCACGAGAGCGGCGATTAAATAGACGCAAGTCTTCAGGTGAAGAAGACTCATCGGCTTACTTACATACGGCTTAATTGGCCCTTAAATGCTCTGAACCAATAGCAGGACAGCTTTTTCATGTTGAGGAAAAAAAAAACTTAAGTATCGGTATGGTATCGGTATTGGCCAATACTGCAAAGCTGGGTATTGGTATCGGTAGCCAAAAAACTGTATCGGAACAACACAAAAAAAAACATCAGTTTATGTCTTGAGTTTTTAATCGTAGATTATCGTGGATTTATGACCTGACCGATATATTGGTAATGGCGGTATCGTCACATCGTGTGATCATCATTATCGTGAGCCCTTGTATCCCGTATCGTATTGTGAGGTTCCCGGACGTTCCCGCCCCTAATTGGCTTGTCTTAAGAGGTCACAACATGGCTGCAACGGAACAGGAAGTTGGCCATTTTGCTTAGAAGTTAGCCATTTCATGTTAGAAATTTAAAAATAGTTTTTTTGGATGATGCTTATGTGATCGTGTGTTGGAGTCGTGCCTGAATGATGAACATCTTGGAACACAGGCACGCCTTATCGTCTTTTTCCTCCTCCTCCTCTTCATCTCGTAGCTTTTTTTTTTTCCTCGGCTCTGAGCGCCCATGTCTGTATATGGCATTGAAAAGCTTCTGGCTAATGGAAGCGGCCTTGTCCGTTTGAGTAAATATTTGCGCAGCGTGGTAATAGACGCGTCCGAGGTGGAGTCGCGTCTGGCTCGGAGGCCACATTAGGGCAAAGAATGGTAACGAGTCACATCAAGATGCCGCGTGACGTAAGAAAAAAAAGAGCGTCACGTTTTTTTTTTTTTTTCAGTGTTGCAAGGCAAGCGATGACCTCACTTGTTGCTCTGTTTCTTTTTGCTCAACAGGCACCCACCAGTGAGCTGCCTCTCAAACATGTAGATACTGTGGTGAGTCGATAATTTTTATTTTATTTTTTGCTTTATTTCTTGGACTACAACCGAAAAAGGGAACATCTTGAGAGGGACTTTTGGAAGTTTTCATGGAAAAGGCACATGAAGCAAATCTGAAAATGTCACGATTATTTCCAGAAATCATGGTGAAAATCATGAAATTTTATTAGGGACACTTAACTCATTGACTGGCAGCCATTTTGAATGAAGCAACCCCCTTCGCTAGCCGCTGTTTTACTGGATTTGGACTGATTTTGCAAGGCCCACACAATATTGTGTTCTATTGCTATAAAAACATGGAACCTACCAAAAGAAAGATTAGAGTCTCTTCTTTCATCAGGAGCAAAAAGTATATTTATATCTGTTTCCATTTTGCAGTAATTAGCATTAGAATCTAGCTAAGTTTCAGCATAATTCAAATTCCTGGTGAAAACACTGACAAAAAGAGCTTGTTGCAACATGGCCCTGGTAGATCTCAGATATTCTGCCGCCACTTTCTGGACGTTTTTGTAATAACTGCCATTGCTTCAACCGTTCTCTTCAGTTCAGAGGCAGCATCAAAGCCTTCTGTATGCTCTAGTCTAGGGTAAAAAAAACCCGTATAAATATGTCTTTGGGACATGCATATTTAAAATAGAACGTATTTATGCGTTTTTGGGAGCAAATAACATAATAGTGAAGACATTTCAGCAATAAAAGTGTGAAAACACTTACATTAATTTTTTTTGGTCTTTTATTACAAACTAAGTTTATATATTGAATGACACAAGATGAGAGATAAGTATCATAATAAAATGGAATAGAAATAATAGTATCTATCTATCTATCTATCTATCTATCTATCTATCTATCTATCTATCTATCTATCTATCTATCTATATACTGTATCTATATATCTATCTGTATATTAGGGATGTCAGGCAATTCAATTTTTTTAATCATAATTAATTGCATGACTTCAATAATTAACTCACAATTAATCGCAAGTTTTTTATGTGTTCGAAATGGAAAATAAAATGTTTTTTTCTAAGTGTTTATACCCGGCTGCATCTTTTAGTCACTGATACAGTAATTCATCATAATTCATAAAATTGAGTTAAAATTACTGTACCGTCAACAAGTGTGATATTGATTTGTGTGGAGGTCATTTTTCTGCCACTAGATGGCATAATTGCTTTTGTAAGACGTCGGGGACGGCCCAGTGTGTTTTTCCTTTTCTAATCTTTAACATGAAGTAACTTGTGAAATTCTGCACATTTTTTTAAAATGGTAAAATACAACTTGACACCAGTCTCCACAAATATATGCATCATTATTATTACATTTATTCCTGCTAAATTTTGACGTGGACGTGTCTGCTGGGTTGTGACTGGAATCCCCCCAGTACAGACTTTCCAAGTAAGGGGCGGGGTCATTAATTAACTGTACGTTGAAAAAATTAGTGGTGTTAAAGGAACTTTAACTCAAAGTTAACTCACTAATTTTGACACCCCTAATGTATATATATATATATATATATATATATATATATATATATATATATATAATATGCAGTATATTTTTTGCTGTTATTGATGACACATCATGAAATGATGGAGCCATATAATTTGATTTGCAATCCAATTGTTTGACTGTAATGTGTTAATCCAACTTTTACAAGCATTGAAGTTTGCTTCCAATCAATTTTCTTTCATTGCGGTCTGGTCCATCTCCCGGATGTCGTCACATTGCAGCGGAAGCAAAAACAAACGCAAAGTGGTGGCGGCAGAAGCGACAGACGCGAACGTCCTTTCGCCGTCCAACAACTCCGCAGCCGATTGTGTTCCCACAACACGACAGCGCACGCAGTCAGCACATCACACTGAGGGATTAGCAGCTGATTTGTCACCGCCGAAATGCGGCTGGTTTCCATTGCCTCCTCACGACGCACACACACACACACACACACACATAAGTGGTTTAAAGTTCATCCGAGTGTCATCCGCCTGTAAAAAGATCACAAGTTCGTCGAAACCACACGTTTTTGTGGGAAGTTACAACTAAAAGGAAATAGCCAATATGTTGAACAAAGAATATTATTTTTTTCACTTTAGTCCTCCTCAATATATATTTTTGAACACACATTGTTTGGACCGGGAGGGGCGGGCCACGTCAGAAACTGGACCAGCTGTTGAGGGCCGTGCCAACATGCTAACCTCGACTCCCACCAAGCGTCAAATCGTCTTCTTTTGATTAGATGCTGCATGAGTGCATATATGCTATACAACATTGGCATCATTAGGAAACACACATTTAAAAAAAAAAAAATAAAAAATAAAAAAAGAATAAATAAATAATAATATTAGAATAATGATAATAATAATAATGAAAATAATCAAACAAATAAAATACATAAATATAATAATAATAATGATAATAATATTAATAAAACATATAAAATAAATAATTAAATAAATAATACAATAATAATAACAATAAAACAGTAATAAAATAAATATAATAACAACAACAACAACAATAATAATAATAATAATAATAATAATAATAAATACAATAATAATAATATAATAACAATAAAAACAAATTAAATAATAAATACATATAATAATAATAATAATAATAATAATAATAATAATAATAATAATAATAATAATAAGACTAAATAAATAAATAAATAAATAAATAAATAAATAAATACATACATACATACATAAATAAATAAATAAATAATACAATTCTAATATAATAACAATATAAAAACGGAGCGGTCATGAACAAGATGACTCCATTCTAATCTATTGAGCCACACCTGTGCCTGCACTTTCTAATCCCAAATAATCATCATGTCAATTAATAGTAATGTCTCCTTAAAAGTGCAATTCAGGCAATCATAAATTAGTTCAGACTGAGCTCTTCCATCGTAACGCCTTCTGCGCAATAGCTGTGGGGAGGGGGTGTCAGTGTTAGGCATTGGCGCTATAGCAGCAGCAGTTATGTCCTCCATGGACTCAACATTGCTGTCATCAGCATCCATGTTCACACAAAACATATACAAGACGACTTTGAGAGCTAGGCTTAGCTGCTTAGCTATGCAATGGTACGGGCAGTTGCTAGGCAACCAGCAGAGAGTTCATCTTTAGCCAAAAGTGTTTCAAGACAAATGTTGGTGCCAACTTACATTACTTGCAAAAAGTTGAGGATTAACTTAAAATGCACTTTAAAATCATCCGGGAATCCATCTGGCGTTCCAATTGTGCATGCGTGTCTTTCACATGTACTGTCCACTCCCACGTTTGCGTGTGCTGAGAGTTTTGACACGCACGAGTGCGTGCGCGCAGCTGCTCCCGTCGATCGGCGGGCATCGTCGGGGTCGGCCTCTTGTCATGTCTGGGGGCTCTTTTGCTGACTCCGCCTCGTTGTCTTCTCCCCGTTTGTCTTATGACTACTACACAAACGTCTCTTTTCATTGGCACATTTTATTTATTTTTTTTAATTTGGGTTTGTGCTTCCGTTGAGGTATCAAATTGAATATGTGACAAGACGAGAATGTTAAACAGTCTCAGCACATTTAAGTAACAATCAATTCATTGTCAAACATATCCATATCTCAAAAGTTAATTGAAAGGGATGGATGCCAATTTTTGGACTCAACAGCCCAAAACGAACAATTAAAAAAATAAAAGAAATAATAAAATAAAGATGAATGACGAATAAGGTTTAGTTATGAGTTTGACAAGACACCAACGTTATTTTAGTGAAATAAAACTAACGGAAAAAAAAATAAAATTCAAAAAACAATTTCATTCACAAAATAAAATAAAAACGAAAATGCTTTTTAAAAAAACAAAACTAACTGAAATTACGTTTTATATTTACAAAATTAACTAAAACTAACTATAATTAAAGCAAAAATGTCCTTAATTTTCATCTTTAGTAATTAATTTCATGCACGAGTCTTTGAGGGTGATTTTAAATGTGATTTTACGTAGATTTATTTTGATAACCGGAATAAGGACGTTTGAAAGTGCGTCACACAGAAGTGACGTCATCTCGCAGCAGCCAATAGAAAAGCACCTTCAGATGACGTTGCTCCCATGCTGTTTTTTTTTTTTTTTTAAATATTGCGCACAAGTAATACACATTTTTTTAAAACTAAAACTAATCCTGAAATTAACTAAAACTGAGTATTTATTAAATAACAATCTAATAAAAAACTAACAGAACCACCCGGAAAACTAATTTAAAACTAACTAAATTTAAATATAATATAAATGTAAATACAAATTTAAATATAATTTTGAATATTGCGCACATAAAAAAACTAAAACTAATACTAAACTAACTAAAACTATTAAATAACTAAAACTAATAAAAACTAACAAAACCACCCTGAAAACTAATTAAACTCAATTAAAAAAAACCAAAACTCAAACGAACTAAAATGTAAAAAAATTCCCAAGCTATTAATAACCCTGGCTCTCACCAAATCTCACATGTCGATCCCAAGACGCAAACGCGGCCGTGCGCACGTGGGTGAGGAGGCAGTGAAATTCTCACAGGGGGAAAAAGTTGAATACGAGGGTGAGAGATAACCAAGCGGGAGTCCGAACGGGAGGGGGAAGGAAGAACGAGAGAGAGAGAAAGAGAGAGCGAGAGACAAACCCAGAAGGGGTTGACGAAGAGCATACGGAGTGACGAGAATGAAAGCAGCACGGCGGCCGAGGCTGTAATATGTGTTGGACCGAGCCACCAAAATAGAGAAACGTTTTTTTTCTCGTTCGTCGTTATTCGCCACCCTGGAAGAAAACAAAAAAACGGGCACGCTGGAAATGAACAGAGAAGGTTCTTTGAGAAGGCGGCTCTCCTCCCTCAGAGGGGCATGGCGATGGAGTACGGGCTACTTATTCAGGAAGGTAGGCAGCCGCGCAACACCCACTGATGGATTGTTGACAAGCCTGCGGGTCAAATTGACCCGAGAACGGAAATAGGTTATGACATTTCGTGTGCTGGGTTGGTCATGATGATGCATGAACAATGTAAATTGGATTGTTTTTCCACTTTCTGAAACATTTGGATGTCTCGGGTCAAATTGACCCGAGTCACTGAAATTTGTTATGACATTTCATGTGCGTAGTTGGTAATGATGATGCATGAACAATGTAAATTGGATTGTTTTTCCACTTTCTGAAACATTTGGATGTCTCGGGTCAAATTGACCCGAGTCACTGAAATTTGTTATGACATTTCATGTGCGTAGTTGGTAATGATGATGCGTGAATAATGTTAATTGGATTGTTTTTCCAGTTTTTGAAACATTTTGATTTTTCGGGTCATATTGACCCAGGACAAAACTGCTATTCACAAAGTTAAGAGGAAGGTCCTCTTTTGTTGTTGTTGTTGTTGTTTTTGTTTTATGTCCAGTATTTGATGCTCTGTTGTTGCTGTTTCTCTTCACAGCATGATTTGACAAAACTAACTTAATAGGAGGCTTTGTTATGTTGTGGGTCAAATTGACCCGAGTCGCTGAAATAGGTTTGTAATGTTCTGGGTTGGTCATGATGATGCATGAACAATGTTAATTGGATTGTTTTTTCCACTTTCTGAAGCATTTGGGTGTCTCGGCTCAAATTGACCAGAGACAAAACTGCTATTCAAAAAGTTAAGAGTAAGAGCCTCTTTAAAAAAAAAAAAAAAATAAATAAATAAATAAACTTCTTCTCCTCAGTAATGGTATCAATAGTAATGTTAATAATTTGTGATATGAACCATCTTGGGATTTTTGACAGTTTGAGGTACTTAAACATGCCTTCGGGTCAAATTGACCCAGGTAATAATAATAATAATAATAATAATAATAATAATAATAATAAAAAGAGTAGTTTTGTTAGAAAGCTTCTTCTCCTCAGTAATGGAATCAATAATAATGTTAATAATTTGCGATATGATCCATCTTTATTGGGCTTTTTTTACAGTTTGATATACTTAAACATGCCCCCGGGTCAAATTGACCCAGGTAATAATAATAATAAAAACAACAGCAATAATAATAATAATAATAATAATAATAATAATAATAATATTAGGTATGTTATAAAACTTCTTCTCCTCCTCAGTAATGGTATCAATAATAATGTTAATAATTTGCAATATGAACCATCTTGGGATTTTTGACAGTTTGAGGTACTTAAACATGCCCCGGGGTCAAATTGACCCGTGAAGACGATTGCTGCTCCTGAGAAAAAGAGTTACAGCACACAGCATGTTGTAAGCGTTTTGTTTTTGGAGGGCTGGCACAAAGTCTGCTGACCTCCCACGTTCTCATTTCATTTGGACGGCCCGCTTGTTAAAGTCGTGCGTGTCCCCCCAGATGGTTTTCATCTGGAAACAGGCTTTCAAGGTCTCAACATACGTCCCCTGCACCCCACTACTCGATTCCACCTTGAATTCTTTTCAATGCCACACCTCCTTCAGTTATTGTTTTTGTTTTTTGTTTTTCTCCTGAATGGAGAGAAAAGAAATTATGATATTGGTGTTGTCATTGTTCACAATGTCTGCCAAATATTGACAAGTTTTATCAATGTTTTTGGTAAGCCTGTAAGACGTCGCTTAATACGGAAGCAAAATCATAATAACCTCCATGTTTATGTAAATGTTGTTGACGTGACGATGCTGCATGTCAAGGAGGGTCAATGAAGCACATTCAACATTACGTTGTTAAATTGAAGTCAATGCGTTGAATCGTTGCGCATTTATATTAGGGGTGGGAACCTCTAAATCAATATTAATATTCCTCAGAAAAGGTGTGCTTCAAAAAGTCCGAAACATAAAATATGTTTTAAAATGTTAAAATTGAAGCTATAATACACATTTTTCATAGAAACGTATGCAAAACTGAGTCGGTTGCTGGACAGATAAACACAAGTAAGCTGATGAGTCTTCTTTGCCTGAAGACTTGCGTGCATTTCCCCGCCACTCTTATGAAGCACTCCCCCTAGAGGGCTGCCAGGTAATTGCTCAATAAGTAATGCACAATGGAGCCGTTCTAGTGGCTGTATATTAACTACAAATATCGCAATACTTGCGTAGTACGCATATCGATAATCTATTGGGAGACAAAGATCACAATTTATCATGATATTGATATATATCGTCAAATTCCTAATTTATATGAGCAAGAATTTTGAATGATGGATACTGTATGAATTGAGGTGGGGGTTTTTTTTTGGTCATAAAAAAGGAACATTTTTGTGTGAGAATGCCTCGTGAAAATCTAAAAAAAAAAACTGCTTTGCAACAATATAACGTGGTATTTCCAAACATGTCTTTGATTTCATCTGCTATTCGGTGAAGCCCTAATCCGATTGGCTGACGAGTTTCATTTCAAAAGCTCGCACGGCTTGAAATTCAGACACATTAAAATGGCGCCGATGATTCAAACGTAGGCTCAAAATTGGATTTAGATCAAGTCTGCAGTGAGGATATGGGACCCTCCTGTTCTATCGTGGGTCAAAATGACCCACTTTAGAAGTTAGTGGAGTGTAACTTATGCAATGAAAATGCTTCATTTCACATATTTGCAACAAAGTCTCTTGGGATCCCACCTCCCCCTCTTTAATGCTTTTAGATACATAAACACGCTCTGGATACGGTTGACCCAGTGACAATACTGCTGTTTGTGACTAACGATAACAGCAATATCGTGATCTCACGATATTAAACCTGCTACAACGTATCGTCATCGTCATGTCATGATATTAAAAACAGTACATCTGTTAAAAAAAAAGTCAGGTTGATTTCCATTTGTGCAGTTCTAGCACCCTCTGGTGGCTAGTTTTTTTTTTTTTTTTTAGTGTAGTTTAATTTTCACAAGGCATGTTTTGGCCCTTATATGTTTCAAATCCATGCTATTGGTCAGATGAAGCAGAACGTAATATTATCATATCGTGACATCATATTGTGATGTTTGGATATCGTTACATCCCTGTTTGTGACATGCAAAGTTCATGGTGAAAAATAATTACTCGTAACTATGCAGTCGTCTCCCTGCTTGCATTTTCCTTTCACCACAGATAAAAATGCAATTTGTCTTGAGATGCAATCAAGTAATAATCCAGTTTATAAAGAACACGCACAATTGCATTAGTGGCTTACATGCTCGTCATTTCCTGACAAAATGAGTCAATTATTATGTGGAAAAAATATGTCGCGTCATGCCAACTGTTATGTCTGCAAGGAGTGGAGCCATTTTGACTTGTGAGCTGCAGCATATATATATATATATATATATATATATATATATATATATATATATATATATATATATATATATATATATATATATATATATATATATATATATATATATATATACAATTTTTTTTGATTGTGTTGTTTTCCAGGGTTCAACCAAATCTTCAAAAAGCATGGAGTCACGACGCAGACCTTCCAGGTAGGATCTGTTTTTTTGTACTCCTGTTGTGTCGCCGGTCAAATTGACCCCGAAACATCAGTGGTAATTCAGGAGGGTTAATATAACAGTTATTTCAAGTGAGATGAGAATTTCGATACATTTTTTTTTTTTCTTCAGACACAAAACGTTATTAACTCATTGACTGGCAGTCATTTTCACCGAAGCAATCCCGTTTGCTGCCGACTGTTTTACTATACTTTGATGGATTTTGCAAGGCCCACACAATATTGTGTCCTATTGTTATAAAAATATGGAACCTAGCAAAAGAAAAATGAAAGTCTCTTCTTTCATCAGGAAAAAACGTATATTTCTATCTGTTTTCGTTTAGCAGCTATTAGCATTAGAATATAGCTAAGTTTCATAATTATTCACAAATCTATTTAAAACAGCGTGGAAAAGAGCTTTGAGCAAAATTACCCTCGTTGATCTTTTATACTCTGCTACCACCTGCTGGCCGTTTTTGTAATCACTACCATTTTTTTTCACCCATTAATTGCAGTTGACAGGTTGCATCAAAGCTTTCTTTATGCTCTAGCATAAAAAAAAAAAAAAGGAAAACATATAAAAAACATATAAATACGTCTTTGGACACACGTAAAACATTTAAAATAGAACGTATTTTTATGATTTTGGAAGCAAATGAGTTCAAGTGGAGATGCAAATTACACGCCTGACTTACATGCAAAAAAATTGAGATATGAGTGCTGTATGGCGGCATTGAACTAAAAAAAAAAAAAAAACTCCCCAAAAATTGACACCTTGTGAATTTAGAACAAATACGTACATAAGTCCAACTATATTATTGCGTCTTGACTATCATAACTGCAGACGAAATCACATTATAATAAAAAATGTGAAGCGCAACATTTGATGGTGAGAACATGTTGTTCTCGCGTCCGTCCATATTTGGCGATGACGAATTTCCAGCAAAGCAATTGGAGCGTCTCCAGATGTGGACCAATTTTTTATTTTTTATTTTTTGCTGTACAGTAAAAGTGGGGGAGCAGTTCTCCCGCATGTTCTCAGCAGTTTCCTGCCCGTGGGCCGCTCGCAGCTGACCAATGTGGGAAATATGAAGCTGTCTGAGTGTGAGGGTCTCCCCACCCCCCCCCTCCCCCAAACCAGACCCCACCTTACCTCGACTTCATGCCGAACACTCACAATCAAGCGTGTTTGTGAGAAGTGTGAAATCAATTTCAGGAGACGACGCCAAGCCTCTGCTCGTCATTTTAGCTTCCCTCTTCTGTTGGGCGGGGCCAAAATGACAAAGATTGAAATCTTATGATTCAATATGAAGGGAAAAAAGCCTAAACACATTTTTTGGAGATGAGTCCAATTCACTGTGTGCCATTTAAATGTGCTGCGGGTCACATGATTAACTCATTTGCTCCAAAAAAAACGTATAAATATGTTCTATTTTAAATAATTTAAGTGTCCCAAAGACGTATTTATACGTTTTTTTCCGCTGAAACTTAGCTATATTCAAATGCTCACTGCTGCAAAACAGAAACAGATAGAAACACACTTTGTTTTCCTGGTGAAAGAAGAGACTCTAATCTTTCTTTTGGTAGGTTCCATGTTTTTATAGCAATAGAACACAATATTGCGTGCGCCTTGCAAAATCAGTCACAATTCAGTTCAGTAGCGTAATGTTTGAAAACAAACATTACTACATGATTAAAAGTCCTGTAATTAAAATTGAAATTCAATTCAACCGCACTTAGCAGATGTACTGTATTAGGTTAAAAAGAAAGAAAAAACTACTGTACGTATTTAATAAAATCGGTATTATGAAAAATTGTGTTAAATTATATTGAATTTTCTGGTTTGGAATCATAAATGTAATAGGAGAGATGAGATGCTACCACTGATCAGTTGCATGTGGTGTTGTGACCTTTTGTCCTTTTGGGCTTGAAAAATGATGTTAAGTGAAACCAAATGCATTTGTTGCGTCACCTTTCTGTGGAACAACAGTTGGCACAAAACTAAAACAAAACAAAAAAACAAACACAAATAACTGTTTTAATGATATTATGCAACTAGTCTTATGTTTGTTGTTGCACAGAGCTACTCAGTAGATGAGTATATGATAATGTTTAAAAACATTCCCTCTACCCTCGAGCACATGTATTGAAATCACATGCGGTGGATTATTTCCAGCGATTCCGAGGCATATTTTACAGTCTACTGGTTGGCATGAAATGGGCCACCTTGAGTTAACTCTCCTGTTAAGAGAGCGCCAGATCATTGGTCACTTTCACCCACTGCAGGTGTAATCAGCAAAAAAAAAAGAAAAGAAAGCAAATTACAACAAAAAAGCAAAACAAGACAACGCCGTCGCCAACTACTGTATTTAATTGTATTTAATATTTTTTTTTATTTCTGTATTTGTATTTATTTGTATTTTTTTTGTGTATTTTGTATTTAATTTTTTTTAAATTTATTTTTGCATTTTGTATTTATGTATTTGTGTTACATTACTGACCCGTTTAAAACTGTAGGAAAACATATTGCATGTTAATTAAAACACTAATTATATAAAAAAAAAAAAAAAAATACTTGAATTGTGTTATTTGTATTTTTGTATGATTCAACAGGGTGGGTCATAATGACCCAGGAGAACAAAAACAAAAACCTTAAAAATACCCGTGAAAATGTTTTTGTTTGTTTTGTTTTTGTTACATTACTGACCTGTTTAAAACTGTAGGAAAAAATATTGTATGTTAATTAAAACACTAATTATATTTAAAGAAAAAATATTTGAATTGTGTTATTTGTATTTTTGTATGATTCAACAGGCCCAAGGTAAGACCCAAGAAAAAAAAAAAAACAAAGACAAAAAAAAACAACTAAAAATGCCCGTGAAAATGTTTTTGTTTTGTTTTGTTACATGACTGACCCTCATAAAACTGTAGGAAAAAAATATTGTATGTTAATTAAAACACTAATTAAAAAAATATATATATTTGAATTGTCTTCTTTGTATTTTTGTATGATTCAACAGGGCGGGTCATATTGACCCAGGAAAAATAAATAAATAATAAAAAAATAACCCGTGCAAACGTTTTTTTGTTTTTGTTACATGATTGACCCGTTTAAAACTGTAGGAAAAATATTGTTCAGTATGTTAATTAAAACACAAATTATATATTTAAACAAAAAAAAAATTGAATTGTGTTATTTGTATTTTTGTATGATGCAACAGGGCGGGTCATATTGACCCAGAAAAAAAAAAAAAAAGCGGTTAAAATGTTTTTTTGTGCATTGTGAGCAGGAGCATGAGTCTGCTGCAGTCCCCGGAGGAGAACTACGAGTTGGACCTGCTGTACATCACCGAGAGGATCATCTCCGTCTCGTTCTCCAGCGGCGCCGAGGAGCTCAGCTATGCCGCCAACCTGCGCGAGGTCGCCTCCATGCTGCGCTCCAAACACGGACACAACTACCTGGTGCGCGCCATTTTTATTCAACGTTCGGCTCTACCCTGCCTCTTGCCCAAAGTGCAATAATTTATCTTCTTCCCTCCTTAGCTCTTCAACCTGAGTGAGAAACGTTACGACATCAACGAGCTTCATTCAAAAGTAAAAGTTGATTGCGAAGCGAGCGTTTTGTCCTTCCGTCTCCTCCGTGTCTTGACGCTTGCTTGCTGCTCCCCCTCGCGGGCAGGTCTTGGACTTTGGCTGGCCGGACCATCACGCGCCAGCGCTGGATAAGATCTGCAGCATCTGCAAGGCCATGGACACGTGGCTGAGCGCGGACAGCCACAACGTGGTGGTCATACACAATAAGGTCCGAACAAAACCAATCAACACGCTCGTCACATGCTTCGCACAAAATGGCTTGTTGACGGATAGTTTGCGGTCTGTGGTGCTTAAAGGGGCAATTTTGAAGCCATACAAGTGATTTGATTTTGATTTTGATTTCAAACATGCATAAAAAAAGACAGGAACAATAATTAGAAATAATGAAAAAAACAAAAAAAACAATTGTGAAGCCAAAACTTAATAATAATGGTAATAATAAAGGGAAAAAAAGCAATTGAAGCAAACAAGGAAACTTGATATAATATTAACCAACAAAATATATATATATATATAAAAAACTTTTATATTCCTACCCCTTTATCCACATTTCAACATCAAAATAGCAAAATATTTTCAACATTTGTAAATTTTGTTAGACTATCTAGTATATTATTAGACTCAATGAGGATAAATATACTTATCATTCGTAATAAATAATACACCATATATACTTTGCTTTTACGTAACAATAGCAATAATAATAATAATAATAATAATAATAATAATACAAATAAATTATTCCTATTATCACCAGCATAATGTAAACTAAGCATTTCCCACAATATAACCATTATCTCTGCACCTTTTTATCAAGCCCTTCTTCCTTTTTAGTGACCGGACTGGAAAACTTTGCACGATATGATTATTTATTTATTTTTTTAACTTGTGATATGAGAACTTTATGCTGGCAGTAAACTCAATTCAACTCACTCAAATAAATGCCACTCACAGTTGAAGTTTATTATTTTCGTCGTGCATAGTTTATTTGTGTCTGAAGTTAAACAGTTATATCAACAAAGCCTTCCCTTCACATGCTTCCCATTCTTTTCTCTTTTTTTGACGAGGGCCATGTTAAATATTTATCATTTTTAGAGTATGCCGTGGACCTCTGACAAATGGATGGCGGGCCGCAAATGGTCCCCAGGCTGTAGTTTGGACACCCCTGATTTAAACAAACAAGTAACTTTGTCTTAGGGAAATCTGCTAGCATAATGCTAACAGTCAAAGCAAAACGTAGCCGGGCTAACGAAACTATGCTATCAAGACCGGCCCCGTTAGCTTCATGCTAACATGAATGGAAAATGCCATTGACATGCTAACTTTAGAAATAGAAACTGGTTGTAGTCGTCTCTCCGACGTTTCCAAATGCACAAATTTTAGATTTGGCAACTCTGTCCTTGACTCTTTTCTTGGGGCCCTGCTACGCCCCCTTGAGGCAACGCAAATGTATTGCTTGTGTGAAACTGTCATTGACGGTTTGTAGCATGCTGTTATGGAGGCCTAGGAACAAAAAAAGAACACGTAAAAAAAACAAAACAATCCAGTCAAATGTTGTACTTGACAAGTGAGCTGACCACTATTTTCCCCGTTGCTGCCCAAGCGTCCCATCATTCTCCTGCGGCGAACCACTTTCATCAACGCCCCGACAGGAGAACCATTTCGAAAGGCAACGACCGGTCGCTCCCAAATTAGTCTCTGATTGTAAGATGTGATTTGTAATATAATCGTTGGCACCGGCATCCCCAAACCGCTGCTGCTTTGTTCCAAGAAGCTCCCCACAGGAGGGAGGCTACAAACATGGCGGTTGCCATGGCAACTGCTGCTGTTTTCCCAGGAAGTTGAGAAACAACTCTGTTGTGGGCTTGGAAGTTTTGCTACTTGTCTCTAAGAACAACGTCCACGTGTTGCCCATGCCTTATGTAACTAATAAATGCCACACAGCACGACATCATTTTCTATTTTTAGTATTTGGACACATTTTGGGGATGTCTTTTAACTCTTTTAACTGTCCTGTTGCATTTGTTTCTTGGCAAAAAAATGTTCCGCAGCCAATTTGACCAAAAGCACGTTGAGCCATTTGTCTGTTGTACTCCGCGTTAGTTTCATACTGGAAAGGGCATGCTAAATATAATATAATAATAATATACGTAATATAATAATTAACCATCTGTGAACTATTTGATTGTTTTTTTTTGTTTTTGTTTTTTTTTCAGGGCAACCGAGGCAGAACTGGAGTAGTGGTGGCCGCCTACATGCATTACAGCAACATATCCGCCAGGTGGGTGTTCAGACTTTTGCAATCAGTTAGTCGGGGGTCCCCGATGTTTACGGAAAACTGGTTTTGGGTGTTGTTTCATTAATTGTGTGTATGCAATGCAGCGCTGCCCAAGCCCTGGACAGGTTTGCCATGAAGCGCTTCTATGAAGACAAAGTGCTTCCTGTGGGTCAACCCTCTCAGAGAAGGTCAGCTTGTTTACAAACATGAATATTAGAAGACTGACCCTCCAGTGAACTGTCTCACAAAGACACGTCTGTTATGTCAGAAACGGCAATCATGATCAAGTTTGCCCCAGAGCGTGTTGAATTTTCTAAAAAGGCTCTGAAACATACACTTCTTAATTAACAAGCACATTAACATGGTATTTAAACTCCAGTCAGATGCTGGTCTTTGCATGTCTGAACTCAAATGATATTATTAAATTATTATTATTATGGGGGCGTCACGGTGGTCGAGTGGTTAGCACGTCCGCCTCCCAGTTCTGAGGACTCCGGTTCGAGTCCAGGCTTCGGCCTTCCTGGGTGGAGTTTGCATGTTCTCCCCGTGCCCGCGTGGGTCTTCTCCGGGTACTCCGGTCTCCTCCCACATTCCAAAGACATGCATGGCAGGTTAATTGGGCGCTCCGAATTGTCCCAAGGTGTGCTTGTGAGTGGATGGTTGTTGGTCTCTGTGTGCCCTGCGATTGGTTGGCAACCAGTCCAGGGTGTCCCCCGCCTACTGCCCAGAGCCAGCTGAGATAGGCGCCAGCACCCCCCGCGACCCTTGTGAGGAAAAAGCGGTCAAGAAAATGGATGAATGGATGGATATTGTTATCAGTATTACATTAACCCATTAACTGGAAGCTATTTTAAGTTTTACTGGATTTGGACTGATTTTGCAAGGCCCACAGAATATCGTGTTCTTTTGCTATAAAAACATGGAACCTACCAAAAGAAAGATTAGAGTCTCTTTTATTTGCAGCCAGGTCATCCTGGGAGGGGGATTACCACATCTGCGGCCCCTTCTCAAGTTTTTTTTTTTTTTTTCCCTGAGGTTTTTTAAAAAATTTTTTTTTACATTTTTCCTTGCCCCTTTCTGGTTTGATCAGGGGATGTCGTTACTATTTGTCAACTGTGGGCATGTGAAGCCCTTTGAGATCTTTGTGTGATTAAGGGCTATATAAATAAACTTGACTTGACTTCTTTCATGTTTCCATTTTGCAGCAATTAGCATTAAAATATAGCTACGTTTCATCGACATTCACATTCCTGGTGAAAACAGTGTCAAAAAGAGCTCGTTGCAACATGGCCCTGGTTGATCTCTTATACTCTGCTGCCACTTGCTGACCATACCATAACTTTAAGCGACCTCTTCAGGTCAGAATCTGTATCAAAGCCTTCTGTATGCTTTATGCTGTGTGCAATATTTGAAGCAGCAATGAGTTAAACTTACTACGGGTCAAATTGACCCAGGATCATGATTGCTGTTCAATGTGTCAGAGATGAAAACAAATGTATGAAATGAACTAGGGATGTCATGATCCCGATCACGTCATTTTCAGCTGATCGGTATTGAGAGAAAATGATTGGGGTTTTCATTTTTGGCAATTTTGTTTTTATTATTATTATTTTAAGGAGCTAGGATCTTGTTCAAATGCAAAAAAAATTGGAAACACTCCCCCCCCCCCCCCCTCCTTAATACTTTGCCGAGGAATCGGGTCGTGACTCAGTATCGGCAGATCCTCAAAATCAGGTGACTTGGACTCAGACTCGGGTGCAAAAAAATGTGATCCGGACATCCCTAAAATGAACCATTTTCATTTCATATGTTCAATTTGTAACAAAAAAGATCAATTTGACTCCCAACATAATAAGATGCTTATTAATTGATCGTCTTGCATGCTTCACTACTGTGAAACATATCGATTTATTTTGAAAAGATCTCCCTGTCAAGGTGAAATTGAATGACGCAATGTGTTGGGCCGGCCCCCCGCGCAGGTATGTGGAGTACTTCAGCGGTTTGCTCAGCGGTCACATCAAGATCAACAACAAGCCGCTGTTTCTTCACCATGTCATCATGCACGGCATTCCCAACTTTGAGTCCAAAGGAGGTATACGCGACACTCGCGTGGAAAATAACGCGCCGAATGCTCACAAACGGCTGACATGCTATTTTTTTTCTTTCTTTTTTTTTTTTTTTTTTATTTCTCATCAGGATGCCGTCCTTTCCTCAAAATCTACCAAGCCATGCAGCCCGTCTACACATCTGGCATCTAGTAAGTCTTAATCACGCTCAAATGCTTTCACAAGAATCCGGGGACTGGCAGACTTGGAATAAATTCAGTAGTAATAATAATAATTAAAAAAAATGCTCATTTTCAGTTATAGCTTATCCCCTGACGGCCATCTTCCCTTTTCCTCTCAAATGAATGCATTCCACTGACCTGCAAGCTCGTATTTGCACAATTTACGTTTCCTGCACTTTAGCTTATTGTCATTTGGTACCCTGAGAGGGGTCTGCTAAGATTTTCCGACGTTAGTTCTCAAGGACTGATGCAATCCCCTGTTTTTATGTGAGATTAGAGGTTTTTTTTTTGCAGCGTCGTCATGTAAAAACAAGCAATGTTTACATTTGATCATCAAGTGGCACTATTGACCAGGTTGCGGCGGTGGATTTCTTTGGCCACTGGATGGCAGAGGCGCAATGACGTGAGAGGTTAATTATGTCTTCGTTACAAGTACAGGAGACGTACAGTATGTATACTAGGGGTGTTAAAAAAATCGATTCGGCGATATATCGCGATACTACATCGCGCGATTCTCGAATCGATTCAATAATCGGCAACATCGTTTTTTTTATTTATTTTTTTATTTTTATTTTTTTTTTAGGATTCACACCTTAAGCATGGAAGAATGTTATATGAACGGAACATTAAGCCTTAATATTTTATTTCAATGCTGTTCAAACATGAAACAGATTACAACCTCTATAAGACTGAAATTTCAGATAAATAAATAATACATTTTCATATAAATCTTACACTCTACAAGCTTACTGATTAGTATTTTCTAAATTTGAATGAAAAAAAAATCGCAACAATCGACTTATAAATTCGTATCGGGATTAATCGGTATCGAATCGAATCGTGACCTGTGAATCGTGATACGAATCGAATCGTCAGGTACTAGGCAATTCACACCCCTAATGTATACTACTATATACTTTACATGCAAGTATGTATCCTGACCAGATATATAGTTAAGTTTGTTAGTTGTGAGAAGCCCTCACTTCTGTTTGGTCTAAAACTAATCATAATGAACTAAATGAATCCATTTCAAGACTGCTGATCAAAAGTAGTTTTTGAGTCGTCCAAACCAGGTTATTATTATAGTTTTGGAATTTTCAAGTTAGTTATTTTTTATTTCATTTTGAGTTTTTTTTTTTTTTTTTTTAATTTAGTGAGTTTTAAATTAGTTTTCAGGGTGGTTCTGTTAGTCTTTATTAGATTTAATAAAAAAAAATGCTTAGTTTTAGTTTAGTTTTAGTTAGTTTCAGTACTCGTTTTTGTTTTTTAAGTGTATTGTGCGCAATATTTAATAAACACCATGTTAAAATAAAAAAGTAACACATTTCTTACCTAGCGAAGGTGATTTTCTATTAGCTGCTGCTTCGATGACGTCACTTCCGTGTGACACACTTTCAATCATCTTTATTCCGGTTAATATTGAAATAAATATACTTAAAATAACATTTAACATGAAATAAATTACAAAAGACTAAAACAAACATTTTTGCTGTAATTATAGTATAAAATGTAGTTTTCAGTGTTCATTTTTTTTTATAAAGCATTTTTTTTTATTTGATCTTGTTAACTAAATTGTTTTTTGAATTTTAGTTTTAGTTTTTCCATTAACTAAAATAACCTTGGTCGAAACGGGTTTAAAAAACATCAATAAATGGATTCTGCTCAAATCAAGGACTTAAATGGCATTAAGAAGCATTAAATACGATATCAAGAGGCGTTAAAAGTTGAAATATAATTGTTCATTTTTTTATTTGACATACAGCGTTCTGTAAAGGACTCACGAAAACACTATAAGCAATAATAAATGCGATTTGTGGGAACTGTTGACTAGTTGTAATAATTTAAAATGAACAAGAGATGCTTCATATTCCAAATACCAGTTGCTCTGAATTTGAAAAGAAACATCCAACATGAAACATTAACGTCACCTAGTGGCAGAAAAATCACCTCAACACAAGCCTAGTCCAAATCTATGACTCACACTCACACTCTTTTTTTTTTTTTTTTTTATTACTGTATCAATGAACAAAAAGATACAACCCTGTCAAAGTACATTTTCAGTACACAACAATTTTAATCTATGTTTTTACTTGTTTATTTCTGACAATTTTAGACAGTAAAACACAAGTTGACCCAGAAACATTATTCCTCTGTCTGAAAAATAAAATCATCTGGAGGCTTACAATAAAAACTCGACAGGCCGCTCTACTGTTTATCTTTTTACAGTAAATGTGTGAAATTACGAGCAGGCCGCACCCTTCTACCTTGAAGCCCCCCCCGCATAGCATTCCTTGCCACTTTTCTTGCTCACATGCTCCCTATTAGCACTCGCCGCGCAGCGTTTGATCCGCCGCCGCAGTTGTTGGACAGCCTTGTCGACACTAATGCCCCCAAATTAGTGCGACTCGACTGTGATTACGCTGCTTTGAAAGTGGAGGCAATTGGAAGCAGATGATGATGATGATGATGATGATGATGATGATGAGCACCACTTCACAGAGCTGGAGGAATACAATGTACCGTACTCTATATTCCAATTGATCATCTGGACTCGGTGATGGTGATGGCGAGCGAGGCTGTTTTTTTTTTCTCTCTCTCCCTTTTATTTATTTATTTTATTATTTTTTTTGCAGTAACGTTCAAGGCGACAGTCAGACGAGCATCTGCATCACAATTGAACCCGGCCTACTTCTGAAAGGGGACATTCTGGTAAGAAGAAGAAACGATAGCATGCTTGCGTTTCAGAAAGTTGCCTCCTGGATTTAACATCACTGATATGAGCCATCTGACATTGTTTTATTATATTTCCATACAAAACTTCAAGTGTTCCAACCAAGGTCATTTTAGTTCACGAAAATTACAGAAAAAACAAAAAAAAAACTAAAAAAAATAAAATAAAAAATAAAATGTTAACAGAATAAAATAAAAACAAAAGTGCTTTTTAAAAAATGAAAACTAACTGAACCAAATTTTGTTTTTACAAAACTAACTATAACTATAATTATAGAGAAAATGTCCTTCGTTTTAGTGTTTGGTAATTAATTTAATGCATGAGCCTTTGGGCATGATTTTGAAATGTGATTTGAAGTCGATTTATTTCGATATTAACCGGAATAAGGACGTTTGAAAGTGAGTCACACCATGTTGTTTATTAAATATTGCGCACATGTAATACATAAGAAAAACTAAAACTAATATTGAAACTAACTAAAACTAAACTAAAATAAACAAAAAACTAACCTAAAACTAATAAAAACTAACAGAACTACCTTGAAAAATACTTAAAACTAACTATATTTTCAAAAACAAAACAAAATTAAATAAAAAAACTAAAATGAAAATTCCAAAACTATAATAACCCTGATTCCAATAATTTATAATTCATTCATTCATTCATTTCCAGAATGGTTGTATCAAATAAGTGATTATGCTAAATCAATCACCAGCTTGAGAGTAACGCACCAAATATTGTTTATGCATAATATATACAATCAACAATTTTTAAGATGGATTTTTCTGAAGATTTGTAGTTGGCGGGATCCCCAGCGTAAGTCTGGCACGAAAATATGATTGTTAAACTGTGCGCAGGGGCAGGCTACGACAAGTGTTGGTATTTTCACAGCCTCGCTTTTTGTTGCTGTTCTTGAGAAATTCCCGTAACAAGAGGATTAGGAAAGGCGGGATCAAGTAAGAAACAGGATATCCATTTGAATGAAACACTTTAAGGCACTTCAGCTGAACGGAAAAAAAAACATTTTTGCAGTCTATTCCAGAACTGATGGTCTCTGTTCCAACTCAACTTGTTAAATGCAGATTAACAGCATGTCGAGATGATTTTTATGGTTGAATAAGAGGAAATGCTGTTGTTGTTTTTTTTTTTTAACAACTCGACTTGGATGAATGTACTGGACTTTATTGTACTTCACATTCACACAAAACATGCAGCTATAAAAAGAAATGCGGTAGTGGAGCTGGCTGGCTTTATTTAAAGCCCTTCGTTAGCAGTCAGTGTCAAAATATGTTGGAAACTATGACAGCAACGTAGCAATTTTATGTTTTTTATATCTTTGGTTTCTACTCCTCCCGAAAGGGAAATGCGCTTGGAAAAAAAAGATGTGAAATGAGACCCCGCTAGTAGGGATGTAACGATATCTAATTATCACAATGCCTTATTATCACAATACGATAATTTTCACAATATTGTGGGGGAGATACAAAAAAAGGTCACAATATTGTAAAATAAAAATAAAAAATAAAAAAGAGAGCTCATACTAAAAAAAAAAGCAATGTTGTGCGTTTGTGAATCAATAAAAAAAAACAAATAATAAAAATAAGTTAAAAAAATCAATTGTGCTTTTGTGAATCAATAAAAAATACATAAAAATAATAAATTTAAAAAATCAATATTGTGCTTTTGGGAATCAATAAAAATAAATAAATAAATAAATAAATAAAATCAATGCTGTGCTTTTGTGAACCAATACAAAATAAAACAAATAATAGTAATAAAAATACATAAATAAATCAGTTGTGCTTTTGTGAATCAATAAAAAATAAATCTAAATAATAAAAATTAATTAAAATATCAAGATTGTGATTTTGTGACTCAATAAAAAAATAAATAATAATAATGATAATAATAATAATAATAAAAATGATAATAAAAAACAATATTGTGCTGCAAACGCAAGCCCACATTGAGTTCCTCCACATATTACGTTCCCTTTCATATGACCATTAGCGTGGATTTTAAACAAAGAAGGGTCAAAACATGCCTTGTGAAAATGAAACTGCACTAAAAAACAAAAAAAAAAACAAAAAACAAAACTAGCCACCAGTGGGTGCTAGAACTGCACAAACGGAAATCAACCTGACTTTAACAGAGGTGACATGACGACGACAATATATTGTGTCAGTTTTGTATATCGCGATATCATGATATTTCCGTTATCGTTACATCCCTATCCACTAGTTCATAAAATCTCATCCCGTGACTTTCTTCTTCTTTCTTTTCGCGCAGCTCAAGTGCTACCACAAGCGTTATCGGGGCCCGTGCCGGGATGTGATTTTCAGGGTGCAGTTCCACACGTGCGCCGTTCACGATTTGGGAATCGTCTTTGGCAAAGACCAGCTCGACGAGACCTTCAAAGGTAGACCCGGAACCCAACTCACCAAATTCAGTGATATTCATCTTTGCTGATGCCACAAAAACAAAACAAAAAAAAAACCTTTAAGTCTCTAAAGCGGGCAGATCATGGCGTCAAAGTTTCGAGGATCTACCATTAAAAAATAAAATTATATATATATATATATATATATATATATATATATATATATATATATATATATATATATATGTATATGTATATGTATATTTGATTATTTCCTTTTTGCAGATGAGAGGTTCCCGGAATATGGCAAAGTGGAATTCATTTTTTCTTTTGTCCCAGAAAAAATGTATGGTAAGGATCAACATATTGTTTTGTTTTGTGTTATTTAGCCATACTACACTCTTTGTTTGTTTGTTTTGTGAGATTCACATGTCTTCTCTGTCTCTTGGTACCTCTGGTCAAGGTATGGATCACCTGGAGAACGGGCCCAGCGTCTCTGTGGACTACAACACGCAAGATCCACTCATTCGCTGGGACTCGTATGAGAACTTTAATCTGAATAATGAGGACACGACAGAAGGTGGGGAGCTAGACATTTTTTTTTGTGCTTTCATTTTAGTCACAGAAAAATTTAAGTGTTCAAAGAGATTTGCATATCTTAAGTTTGCTAATAGTCAGAAAACAATCGCAGTGAAGCACCATCTATTTTGCCCATTTTTTTAATGTCCTAAAATCGATTTTATTTCAATTTATTTTATACTGTCTTGCCCCTGGTTTGTGTACTGGGCACGCTGTTCATGTTATACCCGATTTGGCCACTTAGGGGCAGTGTGGCTCCGCGCGTTCTGATCCACAGTCAAGTTGTAACCACATTAGAGAGCAGAAGTCACAATCAAGTTATGTCAAAAAAAAGTTGATTATTTTTGCAGCGAAGGAAGAGCATATGCCTGTGAGTCATGTTAAGATGCTTCTCTAGTGTATCCATTGCTGAAGCGTTTTGTTATGAATAGCTGTTCTTTTGAGGGGTCAAAAGTGCCACGAGTAGCACGCTAATTAGCATTAGCTAGTCAGACTGGACTGGAGTATTTCATGACAAGTATTTGCTCATCAATAAAATGAAGCAGAAATCATTGACAATCAAATCATTTCGCAAATCGATTCTAAATCGAATCGCAGACCAAAAATCGGAAACGAATCATGATCGTCAGACAGTCAAACATTCCCACCCCTAATAAGTTATATTGGGATCATAATCTGAGTTCAATTGACGGTTTAAAATCAATTATAAACATTTGGGCACTGGGGTATCAGTTTAGGATATCAAAATAATAATTAAAAAAAAGTTTGACATTTGTCTAGTTTGCTCAATCTGACTGAAAAACTGAGAAAACAACATCTTAACAGAATTTGAGCTACCAAACTAGAAAATCAGTGAAACACATCCCGCAGAGCGCTGAAAATTGAACCTGAACTCGCCATCGTGTGTTGTTGGACGTCATTGAAAAACCGCATGCTTGATACGGCAAAATAATCCGTTGGAAGCTGTGTGGGAAGTACAACAACACTTCATGTTTCTTGTCCGGCGCGTGAGCGATGAGTTTGCGTTTGGAAATGAGTGGCAATTCATTTTGTGGCGCAAGAAGCCAAAAAAAAAAAAAAGGTCTGGCGGGGGCCGCGCTTGGTGTTTGCTTGTCAAATCCCCACGCTGCATTCCTGGTTTGCCACAGGCATGCGCCCAGTCTGTTGATTGGATGTCGGTCACTTGGCCAGCTAAATGCTACTTTCTTCATCGGAAGCACCGCTACGCCCTTCGCCGGCGCGTCGCTTTGCCAAACATTTTAAGGAGTGTCAACATACTTTTTTTTTGTTTTGTTTGTTTTTGTTTTGGTTTGGTTGTCTGGCAGTCTGCAGAAACGGAATTCCAAGACCCCACCCCTCGGAATCACTATGTTTATCGTCGTCGTGATTTTTTTTTTTTTTTAGGGATAGACCGATTATCGGCCGGACCGATTATTGGCGCCGATATTTGGCATTTTGACAAATAATCGTCATCAGCCATCTTTTGAATCCGAAGGCCGATTAAAGCTGGTATATCACTGAGCGGTGAGTACTACGTAGTGAATTTGGGCCATTTTGACTGAAGCAACCCCCTTCGCTTCCGGCTGTTTTCCTAGATTTTGACTGATTTTGCAAGGCCCACAGAATATTGCGAATGTGAGTTTCATCATTATTTACATATCTGTTGAGAACACTGGGGAAAAGAGCTTTTTTGCAACATGGCCCTGGTTGATCTCTTAAACTCTATGTCGCCTGGTGGCCGTTATTTGTAATAACTGCCATTGCTTTAAGCATCCTCTTCAGGTCAGAGCCTGCATCAAAGCCTTCTGTATGCGCTAGCATTAAAAAAATAAATCAATAAATCAATAAATAAATAAACATAAATACGTATATATATGTTTTTGGGACCAAAGCAATATTTAAAATAGAACGTTTTTATATGTTTTTGGGAGCAAATGAGTTAAGATGTTCGCAGTCACTTTTTATTTACCGTAAACACATTTGGAACATATTTAGACAATTTTTCACTGCAAAGATTTTTTGAAACGTTTTACGAACGCTAACAAAAAAACAAAACAAAATTCGCATGTATTTGTCACTCAGTGAAATATGGGGAACTTTTCATTTATGGATCTATTTACATGTCCACTTTATAAAAAATAGGAACTCCCTACACTTTTTATTTAAAAATAATAATAAATGAAGAAATTATGTTGAAATTTTAGAGAACTTTATTTACAGTAGAAATCTTTAGGGATCTATTTACTTGCTTTTTAATTATTATTATTATTATTAGTAATAGTATTATTATTATTATTACTTTTTAATTTAGCTTAACATATGCTAATGACCCTGGAAGCTCTGCAATTTTTGTTATCATTTTTACAAAAAAATTTGTCAATATACTTTAAAATGTTTTTTTTTTTTCTATTTTACTACAAATGAATATCGGCTCGAAATATCGGTTATCGGCCTCCTTGACTACTAATAATCTGTATCGGCCTTGAAAAAACCATAACGGTCTATCACAATTTTTTATTTTATTTTTTTCCTGTTTTTAACTTTTATTTATCCAGATGAGCAGAGTCCAAAACAATCAACCTTGACCCCAATAAATGACCCCATAAAAGCAGTCACAGAGTCAAAAAAAAAAAAAAAAAAAAAAAGACTTGAATATTCTGCAGTAACATGCTGGGATTTTGTGAAGAAGAAAAAAAGTTGAGTTTGTGCTATTTTGACCTGCTAATTGCAGGCTTTTCGAGCTCTTTTTGGAGATACATCAACATGACCACCTAGTAGCAAAATGTTTTTCTTTTCTTTTTTTTTTTTTTTTTTGTGAACTGCTCTCTCAGCATCACACAGATTTATGTCCCTAAATGCAATTTCTATATTTTTCCAAGCCCATGACCCCTCCCATGTTATTTTTATCAGAGTAGAGTCAGAATGTCAAAGGTTGGCTTGGCTATCAGCGCTCATTAAGTTGCCTACGCCGCATGAGGTGGCAGTTGGAAATAGTCTTTGCTAAAATAGAATTTGCTCGCCTCTCGTTCTCGTCCCGGAGGAAATGACACTCTGGTCTGCCTTCGATGGAGCAGTCGGGCTCAAACTATTATTATTATTATTATTATTATTTTTTTTTTAAGTAAAAGATATCTTTATTATCTTTATTATCAGACATAAAGTTCCATTTTGTTTTTAGAACAAAAGGTAACAGTCCCAATTATTTATTTATTTATTTATTTATTTATTTATTTATTCATTTATGTATTTATTCGAAAATAAAGGCATTTGCTCCAGAATACAAGATATATTATTATGTTATATATTATTATATATATTATTATACATTATTGTACAAAATTATATGTATATAAAAAAGGCATTTGTTCCAGAAAAGGTATTACTATACAAGAATCAAATTGTATTTCGCTTAAATTAAATTCACTTGTTAAGATGGGGCTCTAAGTTGACTACACTAAGACTATAATATCATTATTATAAGACTCATTCTTATGAGATTATGAAATTTGCAAGATGACTCGACAAATTGTTGAAAACATTGAATTACCTTCTTAAAAAAAACCTGCTAATTTTATTATGAAACGTTTTATTTATTTGTTATCAAAACATTACGTTAAAAACTGCTAATTTTATTAACATTAAAAAAAATTGCTAATTTTATTAATATTAAAAAACTGCAAATTTTATTCTGAAATGTTTTGTTATCAAAACATTACATTAAAAACTGCTAATTTTATTAACATTAAAAAAATTGCTAATTTTATTAATATTAAAAAACTACTAATTTTATTGACACGTTTTGTTTATTTATCAAAACATTAAGTTAAAAACTGCTAATTTTGTTAAGATTAAAAAACTGCTAATTTTATAATAAAACGTTTTATTTAATTGTTATTAAAACATTACATTAAAAACTACGAATTTTATTAACATTAGAAAACTGATAATTTCGTAACGTTCAAAACATTACGTTAAAAACTGCTAATTTGATTAACATAAAAAAAAACTGCTAATTTTATTCTGAAATGTTTTATTAGTTATCAAAACATTACGTTAAAAACTGCAAATTGTATTAACATTTAAAAAAAATGCTAATCAAACGTTTTATTTCTTTATCTAAACATTACGTTTAAAACTGCTAAAAAAATACTAATACAAATTTTTTATCAACATTAAAAAAATTGCTAATTTTGTTATGAAACATTTTATTTGTTATCAAAACAGGACTTATTTCAAAAACTTGATGTTGCTAACTAATGTTGATTTCATGTGAATGTCACAGCATTTCCTAAATGTTCTCTAAAAAGTTCTTTAAACACTCTGATGATGTTTTTTTCTTGTCGGAAGGACAACAAAAAAACAAAGACAAAGAAGATAAAGCCACTCCTTCGGAGTGATGATACAAAAAAAAAAAAAGCAAATATTTCTACCCTTTTGGTTGCTCAAGCCAACATGTACCATTTCAAATTACTTTTTTTTTTTTTTAGTTATTTTTTATCTCAGCATTGAGCCTGTGTGGTTTCTGGTTTCGGAAGATTGACGTTGACCTTCATCGTGCATTTTTTGTTAAAACAGCAACAGCTGCTGAATGCCAACATCGGGCCGACTTCCACGCCATTCCGACATAAAAACCCGAGCAGTAATCCAAAAATATTTGCACGTTTTTACAACGTGCTGTTCTAGTCTCAACTCTCCTGGAATGTTACTTGCGTTTTAAAAAGTTCAACATAGCTGCTCAGTATAGAGTGTTTAGTGAAGTGTTATCAACATGAAAAAACCCAAACAGAACAGGTCAGCGTTTTTAATTGTAACAAAGCTAATGTAAGGAGGAGTACAGAAATTGGTGGTAGAACAAAACATTTTATATTGTCCATTTTTAGTTGACTATAAATCTAGCATTTTAATCTATATTTTAGTCCAAGAAAATATCATTTTATTCGTCTCATTTTAGTCAACAAAAACTGTCAACGTTTCAGTCTAGTTTTAGTCAGAACAATCATTTAATCCCTGTATTTTTTTTGTAAGAAGATTATGATGAACATTTAGGATCTTAAACTATTTCACATGCAATTTTCTCTCATCTTTTTGATGAAAAGCGACTTGACAAACAATTACAGCATATCAAAAAGTGGCTAATATGGCTCCATGCTAAAAGCTAGAAAATTAGCCAGCATTAACTAGCGGTCGGATTAACATTATTGTTGATGCACTCGCTAGCTGTAGATTTGAAAGGGGGCGTGTCACTGTGTGTCACATGACAGTGTCGCAGTGGCAGGTTAGCAGAGACAAGACTTTCCAAAATCATTTTCGTCTCGTTTTTGTTCATGAACTAAAATGTCCAGAGATTTTAGTCCAGCTTTTATGAAGTACATTTTCATCTCGTCTTCATTCGTAGACAAAAATACATTCTGATTTAGTCCCAGTTATTGTTTATTCATGAGGGTTTTAGTGTAGTCTGGTCGAGTTTTAGTCTGGTGAAAAATGTGTGTTGACGAAATTATTTTTATTTAGTGTTTTGTTGACGAACTTAACCCTACTAACAGGACATACAAGTCTCAAGGATCCATTCCTGAATTTGACCAATTTGGTTTGAAGCCGACATTTTGGGTGAATTCCAGGGCTCCTAGACTGGGAATTTGTTGAAATGTGCCGCAATCAGAAGCAGGAATCCGAGAGAGACCTGTGGAGCTTTTTTTTTTTTTTTTTTGTGCTGATGCCCTCTCGTGTGGGCGGGATCTCGAGAAGTAAGAGGAAAAGGAAGAACAACAAAAATGGCTCCAGACATTTATATTGTTACTGCTCAGCTTTTCATGAAGAAAATTAAAAAACTGTGAAACAACTTATCACATTAGACAATTTATGGAGGCAATGTCAATTTTTGCTTGTCACAAATTCCACCTGACATTCAGTTTTCTAGTACATTCTTGGGAGCCATGTTACAAGACACTAACTGGTCCAAGTTGGCACAAGGCGCAATGCGAAGTTACAGAGTTAGCAAGGTGAAGATTAAGTAACCACCGAGTTATTGTTTACCAGAGTCCAGGAAGAATTTGCTGCGTCGAGAAGCATTCAATCCTGTTCGTGTGCGTCTCTCGATCTCCTGGAGGTGAAGGTTTCCTTTTTGCCTCAATACACATTCGGCAGAGGGACATGCCCTTTCCCACGGTTGTATCTTAGCCAGTAAAAGGGCCTGAACTGACCAAGGAAGACATGTCTTACCTTTTTGGCACTCGTGCAAGCAGATACCTTACAGTCCATTGTTATTGAGGCCTTTTGGGTAGCAACATGAGTTAAGAGTAGACGGTACCTTGGAGGACAGGAAAAGGCTTTTGTCCAAGTCACTGATCCTGGCAATTTTGCACTTTTCACGGCTACTAAAGGAAAATGTGCAGAGTGTGAAGCCTCTCTCGTCTCGTCTCTGCCGCTGTGCGTCAGACTGATTTTAAAACCCTCCTTCCTTGTGCTGTACTCGTCGCTACGTTTTCTGTGAGAAACATGCCTTGCCTTTTTGGCACTTGCATTAGCAGATGCCTTATGTCGCAATCAGGCTGACTGTGGAACGGACGCGATGCGTTTTCCGTATGGCGCTAGAAAGCATTCGAGTCTGCGTGTCAATTCACACCAGCTTCAGTGCGGTGCGGAATGGATGCGGCGATGCGGAAGGTTTCCGCAAGTGTTGTATTTTTTCCGGACGCCGCATGCAAAATTTTCATGAAGCCGAAGAAATTACACGAACCGAACAGGAAGTCGTGCGTCTCGCATCAAGGTAAATCCGATAGGCCTATATTTTAAAATACTGTAAAACCATTTGCAAACAGGTTTTCTTTTGGAGGGAAGCTAGCTAACGACATAGCATGACATGAGTCAGAATAAATTAAACAACATGACAAAATAACACTGTTTCAACACAAAATGTACTTACCCATGGTAGAATAGCCATGGTAGAAGTCCCATAAATAATGGCCAAAAAGCATATCGATGTGACAACAGGCAAGCGTGGCTATTGTTTACAAATAGGACTCTATATACATGGTTGTTATCACGTGAACTCAACTGTCCAGTGTGATTATGTGATCTGGTGGGTGCAGATTTCCGGACACGCAACGCTCGTGGTGTGAATTGCAGTCCGTGCGGATGCCGTACGAAAAACGCACCGCGTCCGTTCCGCAGTCAGTGTGAATTGGGCGTTACAGTCCGTTATTACTGAGGCCTTTTGGGTACATTAGTTTCGAGTGGATCGTTACTTCTCGGACCGAAATAGGTTTCGGTCCATCCACCGATCCTGGCAATTTAGGAGATTTGAATCTGGCTACACAGAAAAGCAAGGGTGTGAAACACCCACTGCCACTGTGTTTGCGACTAATTTTGAAAGTAAAGCCTTTTGTTCCCTGTGTTGTATGTCTTGCCTTGATTAAGGTGAGCTTTTTTGGAGCAAGGGCGTCATGCTGACTGCATCGGAATGTGCCCACGGGCAACGGGGTTGTCATGCCAACGAGCCCGGCTCTTTGGCATCGGTTCAGGGTTGAGGCCACTACAGTCCTTTGGCACAACAACGCTCTATAGATTGTTAAATATAGCGCTTATCGTATTCCAAGAATGGCATTACCCTGGTGAAATGTGTTGGCTATAATCCTTGACGCGATGAGATTCTTTTGGAAGATTTAGTCAGCTTTGACTCCAAACATGTCGTCAGCCAAAGACTGTAAAATAAAGGCTTTTGAGGCCAAATTTAACACACAAGCCACTTGTTCTTCCTGTTGTGATGTCTACCCTTTTGCACTCCACTGAGAGGCTGCTCAATGACATTTATAGTTGACTAAGCTGGCAACGGATTCCAATGGTCAGTTCTCGAGCCTTCTTTTAAAAAAATTGCACATTAACTAGTTGGTATATACCGTTGTTATACCAAGATAAGAAGCAGCAGGATTGTCTAGGTTTTGAGAAGTCTTTATGCTTGGAATGCGTGAGTGGTCTGCGGCTTCCTCGTGGACGCAGCTTTAACCCAGCTGTGGGCCAGACACTCTCCACCTCTGTCCGGTTTGTCTTGTCTTTTTGTTTATCTTGACTCAGCCAATCTGTCTGGAAATGCCAAATGAAAAACAGGCAGATCTTTGCGCCTTGAGCGGAAGAACCACAGAAGGCATCATAGACACTGATGTTTGTCGAGCCAATCACAGCTAGCTTAGAGGGGGGGTATACAGTATGTCTAGTCCTCGAGATATACTGGAGATCAAATTTATACGACGGTGGGCGTTACTGACTAGCATGACATTGTGGAGGTTTGGAGTTCGAATTTGGACTCCAAGCTTCTGGTGTCAAGTTTGCATGTTTGGCTCATTGAAGACTTGAAGTGGTGCATAGTGTGATTGTGCTTGTTTGTCTATATGTGCCCTGTTATTGGTTGGTGACCAGTCCAGGGTGGGCCCCATCTCATGCCCAAGTGAGCAGGGATATGCTCCAGCTCAACTGAGACCAAAATTAGGACAAGTAGGAAATGGATGGATTGTTGTCTCTCCTCTGAAGATCGCTGTTCAGGTTTTTAGTGTTTATTCTTGATCAAGGTTCACCGTCCTAATGTCCTTCTGCCCCAGATTTTTCGATCAGCCTTCCCCTGCGCCAAATCACAGCTGTGATAGATTCTATCCCAGATTTTGTGTGGAAGAGTCAAGGTATACAACCTGGACTGATTACCGCTGACGCCCACACAAGCGCATGGAAAATATGAGCCATGACAAGGAATGCAAAATTGTGTTTCTTAAAGGAGCTTTTATGGATCGGGGATGGACATATTTAATCTGAAAGAACACACCCGTCAATTTTCCAGTCGTTTTACTAGAACAAGCGTCTTAATGGCCCTCGTGTCTGTGCAAGCTATCAAGGATTGAGACAATGATACGCTTGTGTTTTTTGCTCATCCACCAGACTGAAGTCTAAGCTTCGACTCACCTCTTGAATGAGACGCTTGTGGACAACTCTGCAGATTATTTACTATTCACATTGTTCCCTAAGGCACCCCCCCTCCCAACGCAACACGTCTAATGACCCCTGATGGTTTTTCAAGAGACGATCCAGAGCCAAACCTGTATTTTTGTTTGCACTGTGTAATTCCAGGTGGTATCAGGATTTCGTTTCAAATCGTATTCTTTACCGACAGTGAAAGCTAATTTTGGAAAGTTACAGCTCATACCAAAGCAACAAGGTCTGTTTTGGTTCAATATCAATCGTTATTCATCTTTCTTCTCCTGCCCACTTTTAAAGTAACCTTCATTCCAGTGGCATTGGACTCTAAGTGCACTCAGAGACATTGATTGACTCGTATGTGGATAAATATTTCATAAACTGAAAGCTTTTCTGTACTTTACTTACATTTGCTGACTTTGTTTTGGTTGGGAATTTGGTCAGCATAGCCAAGCTGAATTTAGACGTACTTTACCTCATTTATGAGCATCTTGTTTGTTCCCTAAAGCATATACAACATGCAATTAAACTGTCAAATCCTTATAAAATATCCCCCTTGAAGCTTCTTTTTTTTTTTTAATTCCTGAATTTGAATGCACAAGATTTGTATTCGAAGAGCTTGTACTTGTAATCAGTAATCCGTCCGTTTGTTATTATTACTGTAACTGCCCCCCCCCCCCCCCCCCCACCTTCCCCAAGATGTTGAGAGCATGTTTGCCGATGTAAGCCACGTGCTATTTCCGCTGCTAAAGCGGTTCTGTTGCCACAGAGGTCACAGTTTATAGTTGAGAGATTAAAAGGTCACACAGTTCAACCACCTCGCCTATACAACCTTAAAATATCCGTCTGCGCACCACACCTTCCACGCTTTGTGTGTGTTGTTCATCTTTAATCCTTAGTTGTGCTTTTGTGTGAGTTTTATCTGTAACCGTCTAGACAAAAGGATATGGAAGGTTCCAGGTGGGATGGCTCATCTGTAGATTTTTTTTTAATTTTTGCCAGTTTGACAAAGAGCATGCGTAACCGAGCGGTCACTCCAACCAAAACCGTCACGGTCCACCCTCTCCACTTGTTACGTAATTGATGAAAGCTACGGGGTCAGAATGGCAGACATTCTCCCCTTCGCTAGTGGAACTTGGATCACACAGAGAAAAGAAATGTACCCCCTGGAGAGTATGAAAAGCACACTAACACATCACACGTCCACATGCCTGTGTTCTGTGGGTCTTGGGTCACTGCCTCCGACAACCAAACAAGCAACAAAGAGGAGTCCACAACATAAATAGTCCCGGCTACGAGCGTAAATTGCCAGATTAGATGTCCTCGAGTACAAATGTGTGGGTACTGCGGACACTCGTGAGGCACGTCATTCTGAAAAGTAAAGACGTGCGCTCGATAACGAGGAACGACGAAACTGGGGTCTTTTGCTAGATAAGTAAAAGTCACCATCGTGTGACTGTTAAGAGTCAAGTATTAACACGAATTCCGTCACAATACATTGAAGAGAATTGCAGTTTTTAGGAAATGCTCTGTATTTTTTGTTGAAAGTGAATTATCCCACCTCTTGCAGAGGCTACATTATCTTGGACAATGACAAAGGCTCAATTGTTCTGGTCCACACGCACACGCAAAGTTCCTGCATGGTGATGTGTACACGACGTGGGTGATCTGAATGCACCATCAACTCGAACTCTGAATAGCGGGGTCCTCGGTTCTTGTCAGAGCGACATCCCTATAGTGGTGACATGACCCAGATAAGTCGGAAGAACCCTGTTTGACCTTGTTAGCGCAGTGCTAAAGTCACCACTATAGTAAATATCTGCAATGAAAACACTAGGCAAAGTAAAAGCATTCAAATGAAAAACGGTAAGTGCAGTAATCCCTCATTTATCGCAGGGGTTAAATCCCAGACAATCCCGACAATAGATGAAATCAAGCCATCGTTTGCGACATGACTGTCCGGTCCAGTCGGGATTCAGTTGCATAGTTAACTCAGTCCAAGAGTGTTTTCTCTTTACATCTTTACTCTTTACTAGGGATGTCACGATAATGGCAATATCGTGATATTGAGATATTAAAACTGCCACAATATCGTCGTCGTCATCTTCACAATATTTAAAAGGAACACATCTGTTAAAACAAGTCAGGTTGATTTCCATTTGTACAGTTCTAGCACCCTCTAGTGGCTATTTTATTAGTGCAATTACATTTTCATTAGGGATGTTTTGGCCTTCTATGGTTAAAATCTATGCTAATTGTCAGATGAAGGGGAACCTAATTTGCTTGTGAAGCGATTAATGTTTGCTTGTATTACCAAGTAAGAGCCTCACTGTTGTTATTAGAGATTGTAGGTGGTTTATATGCATCGCTGTTATGTACAAAAGCACAATATTGTTTTTTTGTTTTGTTTTGTTTTTTAGTATGAGCTCTTTTTTTTACAATATTGTGATCTTTTTTAAATATCGCCAACGCCCCCACAATATCGTGATAATTATTGTATCTTGACCTTCATATCGTGATAATATCGTATCGTGATGTTTGGTTATCGTTACATCCCTACTCTTTACTCAAAAAATTGTATGTCAAGACCGTCAAATATGGAGGATATAATAAAAGTTTAAAAAGCAGTTTTCCATCATGTAACTTGTACTTATCATAAGCGTTATCAACATGAATAATGCATCTTGTAATGGCTAATATATTCTAGTTGAGTTAATAATGAGATGAATCAATCATTTTCTTTGTAACCAAACAAGCCCTGGGTCAAATTGACCCAAGATGACCATCAGAAAAGGGAGGGTTGTTTATCTGTACTGTACAGTATTCTCCATCCGTCTTTGAGTAGGATGGATGGCGTTCTCCCTCCTTTGGTCGCCACGATACGAGTGGGCTGTGCATGCTTGAAAGGGAAGCGCTTACTTGCGGAAATGTCAATGCCGACATTAACATGCAGTACGTGTGTAGTGATTCCACTCAATTCAATGGAGTGGCTTTGCAAGACCTTGAGGGGCTTTACGTCCTTCTGTCAAACTGTCACTTTGTGTGCAACGCCCTCCCTCCAGCCCTCCGCATCCACAGTGCAAAAGCTGTCTGGGACCTCCCACGCATAAGTCAATGAGCAGTGAGTGAGCGCGCGAGCGCTCTTGATCCACACAGACAGACAGTGAGACGGGGGTGGGGGGAGTGGGACGGGGAGAGAGACGAGATGGTGATCAGAGCCAACTCCCAAAGTCTGTAATAGCGCATGTTCCTCACTGGGGACTCCACCATTTTAGTGTGGGGCTGCCATCCACTGCTTCAACAGGTAGGGGGAACCTCGTTCCAATTCCAAAGTTTTCGCAGTAGAAAATCAAACGAGTCTTCTGATCATTTGAACTCAGAGTCACATTTGGATTGCGCTCCTGAATTGGAGACAGTAAGGCGAGATCTTGCTTCAGTAATTCTATGTTTATCAGAGTGAGTGATGCTTTTTTAAATGCATTAGCGATACTGCCTCCAGCCTTGACACTATCGGTTTTCTAACTTAATTCTTGATGAATGACAATGTATGGTATGGATATAACAGCGCAAATTCATTTTTTTCCTCGAATGCTCCCATAGTAAATTATGTAATTCCCAGTTTATATGTTTATTATATATCCAGAAGCCAGATGGAAATGTCTTATAAATGTTTTAGCCCTTAACTGTGAAATTGTAAGACTTGTTTGTAAGGAACTCAGTAAGGAATTCAGATGCAAAGAGGCTTTAGTCACTGTCAAGTGTTGACTCTGTGGATTTTAATGTGCAATGTTGAACTGGGTAATCATTAGCCTGTCTGTAACTAGATTAGCTTTTTCATTTATCAGTATTCGTTGGTTTACTTCTTTGGTACACCAAAGATGGTGAAATTCAATAATAATTTGTAAAATGCCAAAAGCAAAATAAGTAAAGCCAGCAAATGTTTAGGGCTAATAAAGGCCACCCCGTTGACAGTGTTAGCCCAACGTGTTTTTTATTTGCTGGATTCATTGAATCATTCAAGTCTTCCATTCAGTGATCTGAATCTGATGCCTGTTTTCTGCACTCGCTCAAACTTGTATAAAGCACAGCCACAAACAATGCAAGCGTTGGCATTGTTTAGTTCAGGTGGCACAGATTTTTCTAATTGGCTTGATGATGCATAAGGCAGACTCGTGTGATGAAATGCTTTTTCCGCACTGCATGCCTCAGAGCTTGCTCATTTCCTGAAGTCAGTGAAATAAGTGGACGTGAGCCAGAATTTAACTTCAGCTGTTCTGGCAATGCCCACACACTTTCCCTATACATCTGACCTCAGGAGTTCCTAAAAGCACAGTGGTGGAGCTTTGAATGCGCTTGACTGACCATCATCCCTTCTTCTTCTTCTTGTCGCAGAAGTCATCCACACCCAAGGACCTTTGGACGGGAGTCTCTATGCCAAAGTGCGCAAAAAAGAGTCCGTTGATGGGACCGTCACGGTCAATGGGCTCCCACCCACTGCTATTGAACACACGCTGCCCGCCGTCGACCACGCCTTGTCAGTGAGCAGCGACTCGGGAAACTCGACGGCCTCAATTAAAACGGACAGAACGGACGAAGTGGCGGCAGTCCATCCTACCGTGAACCTGCCAAGTGTTCCCACCGTTGAGGAGGTACCGCAAGTCCATCACCACGACCAGCAACCCATCAGCCCGCAGGAGAAACAGGAGCTGGAACAGCTCTTGGGTGGACTGGAGGGACCCATGCATCGTCAGGGCTACCGCGTCACCCCGACCTCCGCTGTGGGCGGGATACTCCACAGGGTGCCCGCTCAGGTCCACGTGAACGGTCACCGCAACATTGACCGGGAAACGGACATTTTAGATGACGAACTGCCGAGCAGTCAAAAGGCAAACAGTGTGGACAGTCTGGGGACGTTCTCCTCCACCGACGGCCGAGCCACACCAGCAGATCTCTACTACCAGTCAGAATCCGTCATTAACGGCCAGGACCACGTGCCGTATCTGGAGCGCAGTGTTGCGGAAAGCCCAGTGAAAACAGTGCAGTCACAAATTTGCTTAACAGACAAACCCGTTACACTGACTCGTAATGATTCTGTCCATGCAGCTCAGAATCTTTATCGTTCACAGTCACTTGGGGCAGATACACAGTCCATGCCCCCGGCTCCCGCCCGGACCACCAGTAGCAGGGATGCCGTCCAACGTGGTCTCAATATTTGGCAACAGTTCGGTGTGCCTGAAGAGCCTGTAACCGAAGGACTCACTTTCGGGACGATGCCTTCCGCGTTAGCGATGCCCGTTCACCAGAGCCTTCCGCAGTTCCCTCATCGCCACAGCGCTTCACAGGAAGAGATTGAGAAATCCATAGAGACGCTCAATCTTCTCATGTTGGACTTGGAGCCCAGCCGTTCTTTCATACCAAAGTCGCAAAGTGCTCCTCTGAGGGAACCTGTTGTTGTCACTACACAGCCATCCTTCTCTCACAGCCAAAGCAGAGCTATCTATGAGGTGGATCCTCCTCCGATGTTTAGCCCGGTCAGCCATCCGTCACCTGTGAAACCCAGCACGCCGGAGCCTGCCCCTGTGTTCGGACCCAAAACCGTAGGAACCAGTTTTTCCTCACCAGCTTCTGCGGCTGGTCAACTCCAGCTCAAGGCAGTCGACACCTACCAATCAAGTGCTTCGTCCCAGTCTACTGAGGTCTTTGAGCCCCAAACAAGCCCGAGTGCTGCTGGACCAACATTGCCCACCTCAAGGGACTGTGAACCTGATCAAGCCTTCAACGTTGAAGGACTGGTGGCTCAAAGAGTTGCAGGTAAGAACACAAATGTATTTTTCCGTGCTTCTCGTATAGTGTAGTGTTTCATACACTGAAGCTGACTTCCATGCGGCTTTCTTTGGTAGCATGACCCAAATACCAGCACAAAACAAAAACCTGACAATGTCCCTCACCAAGATCTCATGGCAAAATTCGGACGGTTCAGTGCAATACAAACTAAGCTGCCAGTTCATTTTGCTGGTTTCTCATTCTCATCTTGGTCTTAGGACCTCATCAGCATTTCTTTTTCATTGTCATTACCTTTCATTCATCTTTTTACCCAGAGTACTCCGCACGCGCCAGAATGGTCACCTCCAGAATTTCTTCTTCTTCTCAGTCTCACTACCTTTCGGGTTTGTCTCCTCGTCCTTTTGCAACAAATGTCTGGAGTGTTCCTGCAAGTTCTCGTCCGGCCATCTGCTTTTGAGTGTCTTTTGGTTGTATGGAAATGTGTTTGTTCCCAAGTCTAACAGCTGATTGCGCAACATGTCGCTGCTCGTTAATCTACCTGTTGTCTTGTTGCTCGGGAACAGCAATAATGTTCCAGGGTCCATTTGACACAGCACATGTTGAATTGCTAGAAAACGCAAAATAGTCTGCCTAAATCATCAATCAGTCATACCTAAAAAATACTGTTAACATTGTAATAACGTTGAAATTACCGAATTGGACCCACAACATAACCTGAGGGTTTGTTTAATCTTGGCATTTTTGTACACAGTGCATTAGGCTGAAGACTCTAAATTGTCCAATTGTTTAGTCTATATGTTCCCTGCCATTAGCTGACGAACAGTCCAGGTGTTCCCCAACTGAGCTGGGACACGCTCCCACACCCGAAATAACACATGGATAAGAAAATGGATGAATTCGCTTGACTCTAACTGTGTGTGTCGGTCTCTTGACTGAAGCCTGACGCTAGAGTTTGTCGAATTGTGTTTATACAGCAGTGAGTGTTCCCAAGAACTAACTCGAGGCCACAAGCGACCATTACTGAATTTGAGCTCACTTAGTTGGATACCTTCACAGGTGTCCGTTCCCGTGCAATTTCTCTGGATGAGCCGGCAGTTCTGCCCCGGCGCAGGATCGCGAGCGACGATCCAGAAGACGCGACCTCCCCTGATGTTCCAGTCCGTTCCCCCGTTCGTTGCGTTTCTCCGGAGTTCGTCAACGCCATCGCCATGAACCCCGGCGGACGGCCGAAGGAGGTACAAACGTCTTCGGTAACATCGATGAGTTCGTTAAAAAGACTTTTACGGCACTAAGCACCAAGCGTGGAGACACAAAATTGCAAACCATTTTTCGACTCCGTCACTTAACTCTTTTACCGCCACACGTTATCAAAACGTTATCATTCACGTCATCCTTGAAAACATTCTATTTCATCAGATTTCGTCATCTTTCATTGGAATTTGATACACGGGCAGAGAGAGAGATACAATGCTGCCATCTGGTGGCCATAGTTAGTGAGTGTCTTTGATTCCACAACCCATTGACCAGGCAGCGCTGCACTTAGATGTTGCACTGCCCATTAATTTAAAAACAAACAAAAAAACAAAAACAAACAAAACGTAGTTGACGTCATTTAACGTTTATGGCGGCATACATTGTGATTTTATTAATCGGGATTAAACGTTTTTGGCAGTCAAAGAGCTAATGTGGAAGTTTGAAGATTTTGCGAGGGTCCGTTCATCATTGCTTGATTTTGTTTTCCTGAATGCGTTTTCCGTGCGATGCTTTTCCTCCTCAGAGACACATGCACAGCTACCGAGAAGCCTTTGAGGAGCTGGAGGGTGGGCCCACCAGCCCGACGGCCACAGTTGGTGGTGAGGCGCTTCCCCAAACCCCCGCCTTCCCCACCTCGCCGCAAACCCCTTACTTCAACCTGTGTAAGTCTGCCCTCTGGCTGGCACTGTGGCGCTCAGGCGTAGTTCGCTTCATTTTGCTCGGAGGGTAAAAACATCTACTTGTACTTTTAGCGATCCAAGTTCTTTCTTGAAATTGTGATAACGTTTTCAAGATTTTTATTGGCTAATGGAAATGTTCTACATTTGTGATGTTCTGTCACTGTTTTTCCTTGATTTTCTTCGGCAACACCAAATGTTATGTTGTGAGTTAACTCGAAAGAGGTTTGCTGTAAATAGCAAAACTTTTGAACGTTGCACTATCCATTAAGTAGCGCATGTAACACCAGACGTTTTGGCAAATTAATTGAAGCAGAATCCACAAATCACTTTGCCGAGTGTCCACATAGCCTGGTGCGTACACAGCCCACAGTTAAGAGGGGGATGTTGTGCTTTGGTAAGTGAGTCATGCACGTCACTCTTGCAGAGTTCCATCGTCCCGTGTCAGTCATGTACAGTTACGACCCCGCCCCCTTCCCGCTCCCCGCCCCCTGCCTGAGTGGTCCTTTGATGCGGGGTACGCACAAAACCGATTTTTAACATCTGAACTGATGTTTTTCAAACGCGGGTTTGACCATTTCAGGCAACGTTACTTTTTAAGACATCCTTTTATTCATACTAAAACTTCTTGTTTGATGAGCAGTACTGTAAGGAACATTTAGTTTCAATCTCAAAAAATCTGTGGCTCGACCCACCTCGTTGTTGACCACGTGCAAAATTTGCAATCATAATAGTGATCATGTTTAACTTTTTTAGTGATTCCGACCATTTGATGAGCAAATGGAGGGGGGGGGGGGGGGGGGGGGGTCACTCTTAACACATCCCCACTCCACAAGACAATCAGTCAGGACAATCATTAATCATGAAATTATCGGTATGTGTGTACCCAGCTCTGAGTAGCGATGAAACCCTCCTGTTTTGTTGTTTCTCGGGAAGAGGTCAATTTCTCCGGGTTTAATGTCATCTATCCTTTTGGATATTGCGTATCCTCATTTGGGTCGCACTCCCATTTGGCTCCATTTGAGCCGTAACATAACAGGAGGGAGGTGTCAATATGACAGACTGTAAATGGGACGGAAAGTTGGAAGACAGCGCTGGGGGTCATGTTGTGTTGAGTTTGTTGTGATGTCACACCGAGTGCATGTTTTTGCTCCCTCCATCAGAGCATGAAGCATGACCGCAACCCTGTGCAAATGTCTCAACTGCAGTATTTGGTTGTCACTGTCTTGATGTGCTGTTTACCTGTGATGATCATGAAATCAACATTGCTGAGACAACGTTAACGTCATACTGAAAAGAGCTTGGAAATGTGCTACTGGAAGACGAGAATTTGTGCTGCCGTGCTGGTAACATTTGATTTATTTCCATTCGTTTTAGGTCGCTCACCTCCGGGTCTTGCCAAGACTCCACTGTCAGCCCTGGGATTAAAACCCCACAATCCCGCCGACCTCATGCTCAATCAAACCGGCTCAGGTTATTGCAATTTTTTTTTTTTTTTTTTTTTTTTTAAAGATGAAACTATGTATGATGCAATTGTTAATAGCAGTACTGACAATCTTAAATCCTTCAAATACTTGAGGTTTTCACTCTTCTCTGTACTTCCACTCAGGCTTGATGTTGCCATTTTTTAAAGGTGTATTCAAGGATCTTCTTGAAAAGTAGAAGCCAAACGTTCGTTTGTCACTTTTTTAAAAACGTGCATGTGGAAGACCATCCTACCAGCTCTCCTGCTTGTCCGATTGTATACGTCGGCTACATGCTACAAACACTCCGAGTACGTATGCGCAGCTAAGAACGAGTATGCACGACGTCGTTAAGGCAGATTGATTGACAAGATCGAGAACCAATCATTACGATGAAATGTAGTAACAAAAGATCCTTGAAACACATTCACGTTTTTTTATTATTCTCTGGTCAGTGTTAGCCTCATACTTGTGGGGAAGAGAATTTAGCACAATTTAGGCTTGGTGGGCTCCACCCTTACAATTTTTTGTTTCTCTGAATTATTTCCAACGATGCCTCTCAGATGATGAGGATGAAGAAGGTAAGCATCTCATGTAAAAGATGCTATCACTCTTTCCAATGCCGCCTTTTGACCGCTTTATCCACTGTCCCATTTTTACATGGCATCCAATTCTACATAGTCAACAAACTGGTCAGGAAGCCGCAGTTTCTCACGATTTCCATTTCTCTCGCATTCAGCACCCAGAAGTTATGTGGAGACCGTGGCAAGGTCAGCCGTTACAGGCGGCGAGCAAGCCACCGCACCCCGAAGCCGTAGTCCTCATGGAGACCCGACAGAGCAACCGAGAAGTCCGAGTCCCGTCTCCCGTGCCCTGAACTCGCCATTGTCCAGTAGCAGCCCCATCCAGAGCTCGCACGGGTGAGTACTATATTTTCCAGACTATAAGTCGCACTTTTTTTTTCGTAGGTTGGCTGTTCCGACGACTTACACTGCGGAGCGACTTATATATGAAAAAAATATAAATTATTAAATTGTGTAGTCTAACTTATGCTCTGTATTTCTATATTTAATGCAAACATATGGCGCACCGTGTTATTTGGCGCAGGGACGGTAAAACATACGCTAGCTTAAAACATACGGTAGCATGTTTTCACGCTAAAACATACGCTAGCTTAAAACATAGGGTAGCATGTTTCCATGCTAAAAAATACGCTAGCATGCATACACTAACAAGCGTGCTAGTGTATGTTTTTAAAATGCAGCGGGAGCAAAACTGAGTTCGGTTGTGCTTTATTACTTTATTGAAGTATTTAACAATGTACTCGCGTTACTTTTGACCAATCCTCATCCACAAATCCCTCAAAAGTAATGGTCTTCTGTCTTCTGAATCTGAAATGAACAGCTGGGCAAGTCCTCCATCAAACATGCCTTTTTTTTATTTATTTTTTTTAATGCTTTATCAAACACGCCAGTTTCCCTCTCGTCACTGTCAGAATCAATCCCGTTACCGTGCGGCTCCTCAGAAATGATGCCGGCTTTTGCGAAAGCTCGAACACTAGTGCAAGCAGACATGTTAGCCCAATCTTGGTCCTCGAGGGCTGGAGTCCTGCAGATTTTGGATGTTTCCCTTCTCCAACACAGCTGATATATGATCAGCTCAATGGCAAGCCTAGTTCGACTTTTACTCCGGAGCAACTTATAGTCCAGAAAATACGGTACTTTATTTCCAGTGGAGGAACTGATCGTAGGCATGTGTGTCTGGTGAATTAACACACCTTTTTTTCCAATTCTCTTCCAGCGATCCGGCCTCAGCAGAGAGCAACTTTAGCAGTCCGTCCCAAGTCACTACTGATTCGAGTTTGCACACTCAGGCAGCAGTGAGCGCATATTCCACTCCAACAACCTCACACCAAGCATCCGCTTCTTCCTCTCATCTCGATTCCATTTCTGCATCATCCTCCTACCTCGGCATTGCGACTCCCACACTGTCCAGTCTTGGCCCCAGCACCCAAACCAGGAGCTACGCGGCCTCAGATTCTATCCAACCCTCCTACACGGAACCCTCCAAGACTGTGATCAGTCCCGGAAGTCCGCAGTTGCCGCACCGGGCATGTATCCTGACCGCTGCTGACAATGGTGTGTTGGAGAAGCACCCAAGTGCTTATCAGGAAGGTTACATGATGGGTCCGAAAGTATCAGCAGTTAACGGTTTGGAGGCAGGTGTGCTGGGCTTCAGTGTCAGTCCCGTCCTCGGACGCCATCAGTCTCAAGGAAGTCAGAGTAGTCAAGTGCTCAGCCGACAGTCCTCGACGGGTCAAGAGTCTCAACGGAGCCCGATCCTCAGCAGACAAGCATCCTTGGGGCAACCCGTGCCGAGCAGTCCCGTCCTGAGCCGGCATGCGTCTGTTTCCCAGTCCCACGGGAGTCCGGTGTTGGGCCGTCACCCGTCACTGTCGCAGGTGTCTCAAAGGAGCCCCAGTTTAGAGCGACACCCCATGCACAGCGGCTTCGCCACGCCGGATGAGCGGCACGGCAACCTGTCCAGACAGAGCAGTTCCTCGGGCTACCAGGGACCGCCGACCCCATCCTTTCCCGTTTCCCCGGCGGTCTACCAGGATGCGGGAATGACGGCAACGGGCGTCGGCTTCCGACAGGCAAACGCGACGACCGCTTTTCAACCTCAGCTTCCGGAGAAGAGGCGCATGTCGAGCGGCGACAGACCAAACGGAACGTTATCGTATGGCTCGTTGAACGGAAAGGTCATGTCACCGGCGAGCGCAGGAGGCAATCCCGGATACTTCCACACCCTGTCGGACTTCTCGCGCTTCAACATGCCTGGTAAGGAGATTCTCTGAGCGCGCTTTTTTCTAAGACGTGCAGGGGACAGATGTTATCTGATTGGTCGGAGCCATTTTGTGTTCTCCTCAGAGGTGGCAAAAGTACTCACCCTCGGTACTTTAGAACAACGAAAGCAGTGGTTCTTAACCTGATTTTGATCGAAACCCACAGCTTCTGTGAACCAGTTTCATGGTTTGGCAGAGGTCAAAACACACACCTGACTCAAATGATTCGTGATTGATTATACGCCCAACTTGGCCATCATTGGCTGCAATTGATCACGCGACATTGCTTGGCCTATCTGACTGTTGTGATGGTACGTCGTGTGATTTATGTTTAATCGTAATCCCTTCATTTTATGTTGAGCAAAAAAATGAAAGTGGTCAGACGAATATGTGCAATATGAATTCACGGAACCTATGGTGTTCCACAGGGTTCAATTCTGGGGCCTCTGCTGTTTTCATTGGATTTGGCGTCCCTGGGTTTGGGGAATGTACATAGGAAACTGGCAGGTTCACAACCTCCAACATGGTTAAGAACCACTGAAGTAAATATACTTGCAAAAACTTATTGGAAAAAGTAGAAATGGTGAATCAGATCATGTATTTACTGTCAATCGCTCTATTTAGACAATATTACTTGTGCAGGGTTTCCCCTGGTGTTTCATAAGCCCGGCGGCCTGCCAGGCTGTTCTTGCTCCGCCCTGGCTGGCTAAGACTCTCCGTAAGACTCCACCGTAGATGAATGGTAGTCGCCGGCTGCTATGTGCACTCACTTTCACCGTTGACGAACGTCAAACAGTAATCACTGGATGTCGGACGGTCGTTTGTCGCCCACCACTTTGACGACGAATACCTTTCGGCGCTTGTTGTTCTGGGGGAAACCTGTTACATTTCAGTCTGTAGTTTTAAACTCTTATTTGTCAAAGTCAATAATTCAGCAATGTAAAAAAATAATTATTTGAAAAACAAAGACTATGATGAATGGTACGTTCTTCTTTTGCCAGATGATGAGATGGTTCTTGCTGCAATCGTGTTTACTTGCAGATGGAGGTCCCGAAGGGAGGCTGAACGTAAAGTTTGTCCAAGATACGTCCAAGTTCTGGTACAAGCCCGACATATCCAGAGAGCAAGGTAAGCTACACAGAAGCACATTCCGTATAAATATATATTTTAAAAAAAAAAGTGTGTAATAGCATCGGGTGTATTCTAGCGATCAGCGTGCTGCGGGAAAAAGAACCTGGCGCCTTTGTTATCCGGGATAGCCACTCGTTCAAGGGGGCTTATGGCCTGGCTATGAAGGTGGCCTCTCCGCCACCTTCAGTGCATCCAAACAAGAAAGGTGATACCAAAACAAATCCGACGTTTACGTGAGATCAGAGAGAAGACACGTCGATTATCAAAGACCACAAACACGTCTCACTCTTTTTTTTTTTTTTTTTTTTTTTTTTTTTTTTTTGGGCTTGGTCTGACAGGTGACATCAGCAATGAGCTGGTGAGACATTTCCTGATCGAGAGCAGCCCAAAGGGAGTCAAACTCAAGGGTTGTCCCAATGAGCCCTACTTTGGTGAGTGGAAACTTGCTAGCCTGGAAAACATGCCTGCTCGTCAAAGACACGTTTGGTGACAAGGTCGCGAGCTGGATTCTAGATTCACGTGCATAAAGACGACCACATGATGAATTGTTTGTCTGCTTTCAGGCTGTCTGTCGGCGTTGGTCTACCAACATGCCATCACGCCTCTGGCCCTCCCCTGCAAGCTGATCATCCCTACCACAGGTTTGCGCCTTCTATTGTCATAACGCGTGGAAAGAAAGGACCGTATTTTTCGGACTTAATGTCACACTTTTTTCATAGTTTGGCTGATTCCAGTGGAGCAGTACACGTCCCCTTTCAGCGGGGGTGGGCTGGTCTTGTTTGGACTTGCTGTCCGAAACTGCCGAGCGATCCAGCGACCGCTCATTGTGATTTGTCAGACTCTCTGTCAGCTTCTCAGAATGTAGCTGTGTAAAGTCTCCTCTCTAGTATAGTTTTTTTTTAAATTCAACATGGTGATATAGCTTGTATCCAAAGCCAAATGTTTCGGCGTTGAATGGTAGTTGCTACGGAAGCCCAGAGGCGCAACCCTGCGGGTCCCAGCAATGTGAACGATTTACAGTGAAATAAATCGAGCAGTCAAATTGACGGGTGTGGAGGTAAAGTAGTCATTACGCCTAAATATTTTTTAAATTTTTAATACAATAAAATGGCAGTGGAGTAATGATATATATACAGAGAGAGGAAAAGTCAAAAGACCAGGAACATTGTTGAGTCCAAATCCAATTTTGAGAACAGTCAAAATGACGGCTCGAGTGTTTTCAGAGGTCCCAAATTTGACCTCATCCAAAATTTGCCCCCCAACATCAGCCTCCATCAACTGAACCGAAATTGGGTGGGTGGGTCTGTCCTAACAGGATGTGATGTGAGATAAACACTCAGACGCATGTCTGGAAATGAACAGCAAATTCATTTTGGTTCAAATTTCTACTGAATTCCAGCTCGTAGTTGAACCCCTTCTCGGGAATTTGCCCAAATGAGGACTCATTGATGGTATCCTAGAGCAGACCTAGCCGGACGGACCTTTTTACCCTTTGACCATGACATCAAATTTGGGTGCGAGTACCCGTTTCTCCTTGAATTCTGACATTTTTTTGCACTCATGAGCGAAATAAAGGGATAGCGTGGGAGTGGAAGTTGAATGCGCTGCACCAAAATCTGACAAGCCAACCAATTGTCTGATATTTTGCAGACCTTGTTGAGGAAGAGCCGGAAGTGGTGAAAAGCAACCCGCTGGCCGAGCGACTGAAACAAGGAGCAGGTAACATGTCAGACGTGCACGTTGACACTTGTGCGGCGTTGAAATTCAATAACCGTTGATTGTCAATCACTCCGACAAGCCGACGTCCTTGCTATGCCAGTGCTGAGCGCCCCGGCCGAATCCCATGGTAAAAAAAAAAAAAAAAAAGTCGCTGCACCTTGAGTGCATTTTTGGAAATCTCCATCTGGAATGTGCATCCTGTAACATGTCTGCACTTGGTTCATTTTTTTTTGTGTGTGGAAATGACGTCGCCAAATGCTTCTGTTGAAAACACTTTTGTCAGGAGAACTCTTTCAATGTTGTCTCTTAACATTAGTGTCCCCAGGCTTCTATAATAATAATAATATTAATAATAATAACAGGGGTTCTCAAACTTATTGGGGCGAGCAACTGCGTGCATTCTTTTGTTCTCCAAAACAAACTTTAGAGATGCCAGATTTAAGTGACAATATGCCATTTATTGGACGCATTTTCACTTATTTGACTTTAATCCCAAAGCCAAGGTATAGGGAGGAAAAATTGGTTTCAGTGTTGATGTTGCTGTTTTTGTTGGTACGCTGGTCTCAGTTTGTAAGAATGCACTTTTTAACCATTTAACCGCTGGCTGGTATTTGCCCTATTTTAGGCTTTTTGATGTATTTGATTTGCAAAAAAAAAAAAAAAAGGAAGAAGAAAAAAACACTAGGAAGCTCAACATTTCAGCAGATTGTCATAACATGTAGAGGTTCAAAATGGCACTATGCGGTCATTTCTACATTATTGCAAATGGGAGAGGGAGATTTGTACCATGTTTCTTTGTAAAATGCCAATTTTGGTCACATTGATGCTCATTACTAATCAGCATTTTTGAAATACTGTAAACCATTGTCAAAAATAAATAAATCACTCAATTTCTGCTCATATTATGTATTGACTTTTTCCAAGTCTAACTACATCATATGAAATATTCTAATTGATTTTTTTTATTTTTTAAATCCAGTCTTCCCTCGCTAAAACACGGTTCATTTTTCGCGGCCTCGCTGTATTACAGATTTTTTAAAAGTGCAATTTTGCATGCATTTTTATAGTAATATAGTAATACATATTATCAAATTTATGAAGGTTTGAACATTGAGAATTAAAAAAAAAAAAAAAGAGAAATGTGAGAAAATGTAAATGCCTCGATAAGAAAAGTGTATAAACTGTCTGATGAGGGGTTTTATAGCCTTAAAACATGTATGATAAATGTAAAACATAAAGCTAACTACTTCACGGATTTCACTTATTGTGGGTATTATTTGGAACCCAACAACGAAAACGAGGGAACATTGTATATACAGCATAGTCAGTTTTGTTCATAGTACAATATTGCTTAAAATATTGGCATAAAATACACATATATATATATATATATATATATATATATATATATATATATATATATATTAGGGGTGTCACGATTCGCCAACTCCACGATTCGATTTAAATTTCGATTTTGGGGTCACGATTCGATTTTTTTTTCGATTTTTTTTTTTTTTTTTTTTTTTTTTTTTTTTTTCTCCGCTCCCCCACTTTATAACACAGAGGCATATGCTTCTGTAGGCTAAGGCTAGTCTATGATCATTGGTTCTATTCATTGTACAGTAAATCTTATTTCAAAAGATCGGCTACATATAGGTGATGCAATTTCCATATTATTTTTGTGTAAATTTATGTAATATATGATAATTGACATTAGGCAGGAATGATCAAATTCAAAGAATTTATTTACAATATAAAGTTAACCGTCTTGTTCTTACTGAAGTGTAAAATAAAAAATAAAAAAACAAAAACAAAAAGTCACAGTGGGTGCCTGCCATCTATTGACTGTTTTTGGTTACAACAGTGTGCTGTGCGTTCCTCTTAAAATAATGTGCAACAACAACAAAAAATATATTGTATCCAAAGTCATGGAACAAATACAGCCTGAACAAACTATATCCCAACATTTACAGTTGCTGGGCATACTGTAGCGTGGTTCAAGTACACTAATTAAATGTTTGAATCCAGCGTTTTCCAAGGCTGCAGGTCTGCTGCTATAAATAGACCTATGGATCTGGCGTTTCGCGCGAGCTGAAGTGTGTGGAAGTTTCACTGTAAATGAGGATGAAATAGTTGGTTGGACCGTTGTTTTCCCACTTCTAGTTGAATTTGATAAATCTAAATCTTTGTGATGCCTGCGTAAATGTCCCGTCATGTTTGTCGTGTTTCCCGTGGCCGAGTACAGTACGCGCACATAGCATATCTTGCAAACTGTGGTCTTTTTTTGTGGTCATCGAATCGAGTGTCCTCTCTTCTATTTCGATGCTCGAAATCGTGACGTAATTTCGATCGATTTCGATAAAAAATCGAAATCGTGACACCCTTAATATATATATATATATATATATATATATATATATATATATATATATATTTATTTTTATTTTTATTTTTTTACTAAAAATATATCAATATGTAAAGAATTAAATTCGTTATCAGACTCGATGAGCAGAGCCTATTTTTCGGCTCAAATATAAAAAAATAAATAAATAAATACAAAAATAAAACTTACGATTTAAGTGCCCAAGTATCAAAATGACACTCCTAGCATCATTTCCAGTGTGCAGTCATTCATCCATTTTCAAATATTTACAACCTTTTAAAATCAGAAAACTGAACATTTGATTGAAAAACTCCGGTGCCTAAAGGATTAAAAAATTGTGGTGAAATCCAGTCCAGTTTGAGAACTGCTGTTGTGTAATTTCTTTTGTGGAATGATTTGAATGAATTTCCTTCTTGAAAAACGTTTTGGTCTTGCAACGCATACTAACGCACTAATGACAAGAACGCGAATATCCTGTTGTTTACCTGCCCCACTTTTCAACATGTGCTTGGGATGCCAGCATGCAACGTGCTGTACATCAACTCGGTGGACATGGAGTCGCTGACGGGCCCGCAGGCCATCGCCAAGGCCATCTCGGAGACGCTGGCCGCCGCTGCCGCCGCTTCTCCGTCCGCCGCCGCCACCGTCGTGCACTTCAAGGTGTCGTCGCAGGGAATCACGCTGACCGACAACCAGAGGAAGTACGTTCGCCGGATCATTTGTTCCATCCGACACTCGCACCTCAAAAAAACAAAAAGCAACAGGATCAACTTTTTATGGTCTTCTGTCCTTTTTACTTGTGTGAAGGCACATATGTTATTCTACACTTTCAACTTTATTATATTTTATTCCTCGCACTTGTTTGGTGATGCGCTACTACTTCCACATTTTTCAACCGATTTTCGCCATTCAAACTTCGACATATTCCAAAAATTCACGCGACGACAGCTTCTGTTTTTCTCATTCCCAGGATTCACGCCTTACCAACAGTATATGTTATTCTACACCTTTAACTTTATTATGTATTATTCCTCGCACTTTTTTGGCACGCTACTACTTCCGCATTTTTCAACCGATTTTCGCCATTCAAACTTCGACATATTCCAAAAATTCACGCGACAATTGCTTCCATTTTTCTTACTCCCAGGATTCACGCCTTACCCACAATTCCCGATTTTGTACCCTACTATTCCACAGTCACTCCCAATGGCAGATTCAACATCCCACATTTACATCATTTCAAAGTCCGTTCTAATTTCAAAATATTCTGAATCGTCAGCCCTTTTACATTCCCCAAATTCACGCCTTTCCCACAATTCCCCTATTTTGTACCCTAACATGTCACTTTCATTCCCAAATAGCAGATTCAACATGACACATTTACATAATTTTAAAATGACATTCAAAATATTTAACTCTTTCATTTCACTTTAGGGATGATTATTCGGTCCATCCCCTACTTCATTCTTCACACCCTACCCCCTAGGGGTGTTAAAAAAAATCGATTCGGCGATATATCACGATACTACATCGCGCGATTCTCGAATCGATTCAATAATCGGCAGAATCGATTTTTTTTTTTTTTTAGGATTCACACCTTGAGCATGAAGAATGTTATATGAACGGAACACTAAGCCTTAATATTTTATTTTAATGCTGGTCAAACATGAAACAGATTACAACCTCTATAAGACTGAAATTTCAGATAAATAAATAATACATTTTCATATAAATCTTACACTCTACAAGCTTACTGATTAGTATTTTCTAAATTTGAATGAAAAAAAATCGCAACAATCGACTTATAAATTCGTATCGGGATTAATCGGTATCGAATCGAATCGTGACCTGTGAATCGTGATACGAATCGAATCGTCAGGTACTCGGCAATTCACACCCCTACTACCCCCCGTTTTTGTTTTTTTTTCTGCTGTAATTTCTATATTTATTCACTGATTCTAACCGTTCCAACTTTCAATTGTTCAGCTCTTCCAGGTCATTGTGCATCATTCCATGTCATCCACATAATTCCACAGTTTTTTCACGCAATTTCTCCAGGAATTGCATTTTCTAGTTAGCAATATGTTTTTTTTTTTTTCAAATTAATTGTTGTATTATGAAACATTCAGTCGACCTATGAACGTTTTTGACGTACCAAACAGACCAAAGAGGAGCGTCAAAACTGTCTAATTGGATGTTGGCGTTTTTGTTGTTAGGGTCTTCTTCCGACGCCACTACCCCTGCAACACCGTCACCTTCTGCGATATTGACCCTCAGGACAGAAAGTGAGTACACATTCAAAATCTCTTTGCGCGATTGATACTTTTCATAATCAACAACCTTGTATCGTTGATGTCTGCTCTGTTCATCTTCCTAAATAGTTAGTCATCATATTTGAATATCCGTCGATTTAATTGAACAAAGCCACGATCGCAATGACATTTTTTTGGGGGGGGGGGTGGTGGTGGTGGTGGGGGGGGGGGGTAAATCCAATGAAAATATTGTTGCAGTTGTCAATTTGGTTTAGTTCAGGGCCTGCTATACTAAAAAAAAAAAAAAAAAGCCTCAAGAGCGTTTATTGATTGATTGATCGATCGATTGATTGATTGATCGATCGATCGATCGATCGATCGATTGATTGATTGATTGATTGATTGATTGATTGATTGATTGATTGATTGATTGATTGATTGATTGATTGATTGATTGATTGATTTGCATCATGTTGAGATGGGCCAGTATAGAAAATGTCATGAAATTTTATGGAAAGATGCAATATTGGGATATGAGATCTTTCGATAAAATATTTTGTTTCGGGTTTCTTTCTTTCTTTCTTTCTTTCTTTCTTTCTTTCTTTCTTTCTTTCTTTCTTTCTTTCTTTCTTTCTTTCTTTCTTTCTTTCTTTCTTTCTTTCGGTGTGTGGACATTTCCTGTGCTGATTGATTCCCCAACTTTTGGCGAATTGAGAGCTCAGCTCATTATTCATTTAATTGGTCAAAAAAAAAAAATCTTTTTACAGTTTATTTACTCCAAATCTTTGTTCATCTCTGTCAGCACCGCCAATTAAATATTCTTCCACTAGATGGCGTTGTTGTTGCAACAGAATAAGTGTTCAACATGACAAGATTGTCTCAATTCATTTGGAAGATAAACTTTTTTATTGTTGTTGACATTTTTGATTGATGGTGTTTTGTGACACGTATTCAACGTTTCTATGAAGAAATTCCTAAAACTGGATTGAAATGTTTGCAGGTGGAACAATCCAGAAGGGGGCCCAGCAAAGTAAGTGATGGAGAGCGATCAAGATTTAGCAAACGTCCTGCCGGCCATTTTGTCTGACTTGTCCACGTTTGCAGGTTGTTTGGTTTTGTGGCTCGCAAGCAGGGCAGCACGACGGACAACGTGAGCCACCTGTTCGCCGAGATGGACCCCGAGCAGCCCGCCAGCGCCATCGTCAACTTCGTCACCAGGATGGTGACGTCGCAAAAGCGATGAGGCAGCTTCAAGCTAACCTTGGCGCTTTTTTTTTTTTCTTCACTTCTTTCCCCTCCTCTGCCCGACGGGTGGACGGATGGACAAACACTCCTTTTCTGTGCGGAAAATTTTTGTGTTGCTTCTCGGCGTCTAAGCGCACGTTTTTGCGCGCGCTTCTTGCTTGTGCCTTTCTTTTCGGACGGACTACAGAGTGGAACTGCGGAAGTGCGGAAAGGGGGTGGAGCTAGACGTGACAACGGCACGGGAGGCGTCTCCCCGGAAGGGAAACGTTTGCTTGGCGTGACTGTGACTGACTGTGAGTACAAAATGTTTTGGAGTGTGTTTTGACCCAGACGTAACGTGGGAATGAAAATCAGTTCTTGTGGTCACTAAAACGTATACATATTCGATGCAACAATTTGACATTATTACATGGAATAATTGGATACAAAAATGTCTAAAATCGACGGACAAAATAGTTTATTTTTAATTGATTAGTTGTGGATTAAGTCAATGAAATTTTAAAATGCCTGTTCCTCTCCTACGGAAGCAGATTGCATTCACTTAAAAAAAAAAAAAAAATCTTGTTTTTCTGACTATTTTTGGAGGGAGCTTTGTTTTTTTTTGAGTATTTTTCTGAATATATATTTTTTTTGTTTGTTTTGTTTTTGTTTTAAATCCTTTTTTTCTCCTGTTTTTCTAATTAATTTGTCTGAATACGTTTTTCCCAGTTCTTTTTTTATTCTTTTTTATGACAGAAAAAAAAATATTCAAAAAAACGGGGGGGAAAAAACCTCAAAAACAAAGCTCCCCCAAAAAATTAGTCAGAAATACAGGACGTTTCTTCATCCCAAGTGAATGCAATTGTCTTCATACTCTCCAACCTTATTATCCTACAGAAAATGTGATTTCAGGGGAAAATGCGCCATCTAGTGGCAACTTCAGAAAGCTCAACAAAAAAAAAATGTTGACGAGCTCGAGAATTTGTGAAAGGCACAAATGAATGAGCCTTTTGTGCACACCATGGATTTTTTTTTCCGCCCTCCCACATCATGTCTGAGGCTTTCCACTTTTTTTTTGTGAGGAGAAAAAAGTCAAGTTGTGTGACCTTGGTGGATTGTTACTCTCAATTTTTTTTGGGCCATCAACCAAAGAGAGTTTTTTTTTTTTCATTTGTTTGTTTGTTTTTTGTTTAATTATTTTTTCTAAAAACAAAAAATATGGCTGCTGGATTGTTTCCTTATGTATGTACTGATACTGTAGGATGGCCAATGATGCAAAGTTACAGGGGTCTTTTTTTTTTTTTTATGGGCTATTAATGTGCTGTGTGTAAATATTTTGCCTTTATGGGTCGGACTGTTATTAGAAGACTTCTGGTGCCTGACTTTCGTTTAGAAAAACAGCCTATTTTTATTTTTTTTTAATTTAAAAGGAAAAAAAACATTCAGCAAGAATTTCTGAAACAATGGCAAAAAATGTACTACTCATGTTTATTATTTTCACTATATGCGAGGTTTAAGGAAAATGTATTTTATTTTGTGTGTGTGTAAGCGGCTTTATAGCAAAGCACTGTGCCATGACACTGTTGTTGAGTTCATCTTTTTGTTTCGTTGCACCAGCTGGCCAAAATTCACAGTTCACAAAAGTAAGCTATATATACATAAACAGAATATAAATATGTAAGAACACTTCCAGTGAAGATATTTATTTGTATTTTTTTTGCTTTGTTGCTCAATGCTCGCTTGTATTATGTACAAAGATGACTGAAACAAGGAGAACAGAATGCTTTTCTAAAGAGAGATATATAATGCATTCACATTATAGGGTGTAAAGTGAATGTATCACGGATTTATTTTTGAATACGCTTGTATTTTTTTCTTCCTTTTTCAAATAATCCAATTTGACATGTTTTGTAGGAGTCCAAAATGGATTCATTGTAAACAAATGCCAACGTAACTTCGGATTGTCCAAGTCGAGCACTTAACTGCAGTAGATATGATGATTCTACTTTTTGAGGATGTGGAAAAAGTTTTGTTTTCCTCTCATTTGTATTTATCTGGTGTTCCCTATAACCCCCCCCCCCCCTCCCCCAATTTTTATTATTAAGTAAAAAAAAATAAAAAAAAAATCAACAAAAAAAAGTGCCTTGACCTCAAGAAAGGCGGTCCAGCACTGACCTGTATATATGACTGGATAGCCGATAGCCCATACATGCCAGTGCAAGCCGTTGAAGTCACGGGGCGGCCATCTTGTTACTCCCACCTCACGAGTAGGCTACTGTATCAACTATACGGTACACGTACAGATGAGACATATACAGCTCGTAAGTGAGGTCACTATTTTTTAACAAGTTAAAAAAAAAAATGTAACAAGTGGATGGTATGTGCTGCTTTGAAAACCACCTTTTTCTTTGATTGCTCAACTCCTTAGACCCCAATATTAGATTTGGCAGAGGCATCTTTTGTTGAATTACAGTTCTAATTCTTTAAATTAAAAAAACAAAAACAAGATTCCTCCTGTACTAAACACCCTTAAGCATAAAGTTGTAAAATATCTGAAGTCCTCTTTAATAAATTTATAACACTATAAATGATGCTGTTTCAACTAAGTACGGTCTCGAATCTCCTTTTAATATTGATAATGTAAATGTAATGTGATCGTATGGCGCGAAACGTTTCTTAGGAGGAGCAAAATGGCGGCCTCGCGACCCTCAAAAGTCTTTTTGGCCTATCGGCTATCCTGTCATAAATATAGTGCGGTCCAGTCAGTGGTCGCCCTCTTGTGGCAGACGGGAGTCATTACAAAAACAACAAAGGCCAGCGTGTACTTTCAAGTGGAAGTGACCTGAAAAGTCAAACAACTCCAAAATTGTACTTGTTAGCGGTTTTCTTTCGTTTTGTGGCAATTTGCCTTTGGCAGTGAAGATTGCCACCGATCAATCCGATGCATGTTTTTTTTAAGGCCGGCACTGGAACAAATTTAACAATTGAGGTCATGGGGAAAAAAAAAAGAGAGAGAGCAAGAGAAGCTTGAGCACTTCAAAATGTATTTTTGATACAATGTGTTGATTAACCGGCGGCTGCATGCAACATTTTCAGCCATAACAAAGATGACGTATGCAATATATGCTGACAAGTGCATGTTGACGAAAGGAGAAGATGAAGAACACCCCCCCCAATAACAAATACAAATCAATTGTTGGACTGCAGAGAATGTCACAATGTCTGTATAGAGAGCGTTGTCATATTTCGTTTGCTACATTGTATGTATGGCTTTTACTATTTCTGATGGAAATGATCATAAATAATAATAATAATAATAATAAATAAAAAAGTGGTTCAAATACGAAGTGTTTGTCTCCTTATATATTTATCATATTTTCTAAATTTTCAGTTTTCCACAATTACACTGACAAAAAAAAAAAAAAAAAAAAAAAGATTAGGGCTTACAAATAAATATAGAATGAATTAGCACAAAAAAAGATTATTGAATTAGCATTTTGTATGTTGATTACGTCTAACATAAGCATTTCATACCTGAAAATGTCCACAATATCACTAACAAAAAGTAAAAAAAAAAAAATAATAAAAAGGTTATTAATTAGGATTTTGTATCTTGATTACATCTAACATAAGCATTTCATACCTGAAAATGTCCACAATATCACTGACAAAAAAAAAAGTATTAATAAAAAAGGTTATTAATTAGCATTTTGCATGTTTATTACATCTAACATTAGCATTCGTTTCATATCTGAAAATGTGATCACATTTTACTTTAAGCTGCCTGTTTTGTTGCAGGTTTGGAAAATGAAGAAGTGGGGGGGGGAATTTTGTCTGCTAGTCGCCATTTTTCATTTTTTTTGTTTTAAATTGCATTTCATTGTGTTTGATATTTTTGGACGAGTTAACATAGCTGATAGGAAAGTAGTACCAGAGCTACAGGTGATTGTGATGTGATTGATGTAAGCTGTAATGTGTCCGAAAGGAAAAAACGAATAAAACTAAAAAAACAGGAAGGTAGACTGCCTGCTGACTGTAATACCACCTTTTGCCCTCGTGGTGTCAGTGTTTCCTTGCCAAACGCTCTTGATTGGACTTGTACTTTTGAGCCACCTTGCCTGAATAGAGTTGTGACTTGAAACTGTGATCTCCGCAGGGGTCCCGACTCCCAACTTGTGTGTTGTTGAGGTGGGGGGCGCGGGGGGTGTTAGATGTTCCATTTTGGGACGGTGAGGGTGCGTGACAAGGGGCGTCATCCTTTTAATCTGCGTGTGCTTCTGCTTTCTGTTTTGCCTGCGAGTGTTTGGCTGGCCTGCAATCTGCCTGTCATTTTCACACCTTTTTTTTCCTCAGAACACACTCACACGTGACCTTGTGCTCGTGGCAGAGGCGTCGTTTTGCCATTTGGCAAGGCACACCTCCACATAGAAATGAGTGGCTTGCGTGGAAAAGAAAAACGCTTGCGCTTTCTTTCTTTTCTTTTTTTCTTTCCACATGGCCCCAAACGTTTCAGGTTAGTATCATATCTGTGTTTCAGCTTGTTTGTAATTGTTCAATAATGTGATAAAACTATAAGCCGCCAAGGAAATATAGTTAAAAAAACAAACAAAAAAGTTCAATCAAAGTCGTGGTGAAAGTTTAGAGGAAACCGGAGAAGCAACTGAGATACCAGATGCAATACTGCCCTCCTGTGGATGACTGTAGTAACTACATTCAGAGTGGGAAGAGGGTTGACTTGTTCGTGAGCTGTTAAAAATTAATATAGAAAACGTACTTCGTACTTAAGTAGATTACCTACCAGGATGTGGATGCGGGAATTGAAAGTAATACCCATAAAAAAATAAATAAATAACGAAAAAGATAGTTCATCAGAAGTGTACACATCACCTTCATTAATTTTTGTCAAAAGTGCAATGAACAGATGGCTGATGGAATAAGATAGCGACTCCTGTACCGGTGGTACCAGGTTCGATCCCTGCTCTCGCCGTCATTTTCAATAATTGTATTTCAAAAGTGCATTTTCATGAGTGAAAACAGAACACTGTGCCTTTAAGCACTGCTGCGGTTGTGAAGGCAGATTTTTTTTTTTTTTTTTTTTTGTTAGTAGAAGTTTTTGAACAGTACATGATAAACATAATATTTGTTTAACACAACACGCACCAAATTTCGAACCACCGTGACCATGAATTGACTGTCCAAAATGCCCGATACAGAACTTAACACAATAATATTCATAAAAAGTACTATAAAATCATAATTACTCAACATAAATTGGCAGTTTTTTCAGAGAAGAGTTGAAATGAACCATTTCACAGAATAGCTGGTTATTTTTTCAGAAGTCTTGTGTTGGTGTCAAACTCATATTCGCTCAGGGGCCGCATGGAGGAAAATAACGGTATACAACTTATAAACAATTGCCGTCATTTTTATGCAGATTTTCGTGGACTAGCCTAAATTACGGAGCTCAACTGTAATCATATTGTTCCGAAAAATAACGCGCATGCAAATGGCACGCGGCAATACTTTGCCGGTATACGTTCCGTACGTGTTAAATGGACCTGTTTTGCATAGATATTGTTCCCAGAATGCATTGCGTGGCGCAGTTAATGATGTCATAACGACGTTAATGCTTGTCATATCTATGTGTGTTACCAGTAATTGAATTTGTGTCGTATTTAACACATTTTTGTCTGTGTATGATTACAAAAAAGTCGTAATAATGAAACAAACCGTAGTTTAAGTCGCGCGTAAAATAATGACATCCAAGACGACGATTCCCCGTACAAGTTGCATTGCTCATCTGAGCACTGCTTGTGAAATTACAAATTTATATGTTTTGAGTGTGGCCGGCTGATTAATTAGTCCGACATTACAATGTTGTTGTTTTTTACTTTACAAAATCATCTCGTGGGCCGAATTAAATCCATTAGTGGGCCTGATCCGGCCCGCGGGCCGTATGTTTGACACCCCCAAATACTTCGTCATATACTGTTCAGAAACCACAAATACAAAAATGAACTAAAAATGCTGCCTTCAACACTTCTTTCTCAACCTAAATGAACAAGATATTTAAGATTATCCTGCAACAACAAATAGAAACCATAAAACAACATACCCCCCAAAAATATTTTTCAAATGCAGTACTGTATGTGTTGATGCAATCTACTCTAAAGATGAGATACTAAGTCATGTGATGATACGTGATGGAAACACACTACTGTGATGCGTCTGTTTTCTGTCTGACCAAATGGCAACAGTTGCATAGAGGAAGGCAAACTGAAACTATACTACTAGATTGATATTTTTAGTGCCTGTATCGATCTGATATCGATACTGGATTGGTATCGATAATTTTGATATATGATTCGCCCACCTGTAGTTATCAGTCCCCCCCTAACCGAAGGAACCGTGGCCTCCACCCCCGTGGCTTAGGCTTATAACGTTGCACTTTTCCAAAGCAGGTGCGAGGGGGGGGGGGTTGCTGAGTAAGCCAAACGTGATTTTTTTTGAGGGGGGCTTGCTCTCGAATGTCAACGGAATCCCTGCGACCTTGGGGGGAAGGGGTTCTTGACCCGCAATCACAGCCCCCCTGACTTTTACGGGGGCACATGTTCCTCATCCACCTGCATGCTGATAAGGCAGTGGGGCCGTGTCACAACAATCCCAAACACCCCCCCCCCACCCCCCTCCCAGTGCCCTTGCATAACCTTCGACAACCCCCACCCCGCTCCACCTGACCCCCGGAGACCCTCACAGCCATCTGTTACGAGGCTTTGGGATGTGGTGATTGGCTGGGGGTTGTGGGGGGGCAGATTGCTAATCGGCACTGAGGAAAAAGTGCAAGCCAGCACAGCTAGCAAGAAATGAGCATTTTTCTGGCATTGTTGTCTGAGGTATGTGGAGCATTAGCGCCGTTAGCTAGCGGCGTTAGCTAGCAGCACCATTTGGCAGCACGCCGGCAACTCGAGTGACGCCGGCAAGTCATGCGAGATAAAATGACGTCTCACTCGTGTCTTGAACTTTTTATTGCATCACAGTTGATGTCAGTGAATTATTGGCGCTGATAGCTTTTTTGCTTTCTGGGCGATCGGTATGACAAGGACAGGTGGACACAATAAAACTTGACGAGACAGAAAATGACAAGAAAAGAAAAGAAAAACAATCAAAATCAAACCAAAACCAAAAGCTACAAATGCGAACCACATGACAAGAAGCAATGATAACGATCGCAAATACTGAAATACGCTTTGTGCAGAAGCTTAGCTTGCTTGGGGCCCCTTTAGCCAGAAGGGGCCCCCAGAGATCCAACATATTTGACAAGAACCGCATATCCTTCACATTAGCAGTGCAGGAATGACAACTTGATGCATATTAACTCATTCACTCCCAGGACATTTTCGCTGTTTTACTGGATTTTGACTGATTTTGCAAGGCCCACAGAATATTGTGTCCTATTGCTAAAAAAACATGGAACCTACCAAAAGAAAGAGTAAAGTCTCTTCTTTCATCAAGAAAAAAAGTGTATTTCTTGCTGTTTCCATTTTGCATCATTTAACATTAGAACATGGCTAAGTTTCATCATTATTCACAAATCTGTTTAAAATAGTGGGGAAAAGAGCTTTTTGATCTCTTATACCATCTGCTGGCCGTTTTTGTAATAACTACCATTGCTTCAAGCATTCTCTTCAGTTCAGAGGTTGCATCAAAGCCAAAACGTATAATTACATCTTTGGGAGCATGGTAGTATTTAAAATAGAACGTATTTATACGTTTTTGGGAGTAAATGAGTTAAAAGAGCCAAACTGAAACTAAACTACTCGATCGATATTTTAATGACAGTAACGATCCGATATTGATGCTGACTTGGTATCAATAATGTCGATATTTTTGCTCGATCCGCTCACCACTAGTAAAAGCCGTGATGGAAAATCACCAAACTTGCTCACGTCTGAGTTTCTGCTGGTTCAGCTCCAGTTGGAGATCCACAGGTCGAAAGTCCATCTGCTCCCTGACCTTGACCCCCCCCCCCCGCCTTAAATCACCGCCAGCTGTGTGGACATGAGCGGCTTGACGTGCACACGTGTGACACGGGCGCTGTCACACTACGCTGATGATGGTTCAAAACCGTCAGGGGAGGAGAGGAGAGTGGCGGAGAGGCGACAACCTTTGAACCTTTGGCCAATTCCCGCAGCAGGTGTGGTGACTTCTCGAATGTCGGGGCAGGTGGAATGTCTTGGTCCGAAAATGTCTTCATCACAACGGAGAGGTGGGAACGTGACACACGCACACACAAAAAAAAATTGTCGCATGTTTGTTTTTGGAGAAATAGTTGCTAGTGTGGAGGACCAAAAACTGCCCAAATTCAAAATAAATAAATGATAACAAAAATAAATAAATAAATAAATGACTAAAATTAAAAATAATTAACTTAAATTTAATTTAATTAAATTAATTAATTTAACAATAAACAAAAAAAATGCATAATACATTTGTATTGAATTTTTTAATTATATTTGTTGATATCAGTTGTTATTTGTACTCATTTATTTATTGATTGATTTATTTAGTCATTTATTTTTAATTTTGGCAGTTTTTGGGAAAGTTGCAACGACGAGTAGCCTGAGCGTCGACCCTCCCCCGGTTGTCATGGTAACAAGACAAAACCACACCCCCGAAAACCAGAAATACATTTGAATGTACTTGTAGGCTAAATGCTGATGCTAAAAAAATGAGCATTCGTATGTGCATGCACAATTAAAATTCTGCGGCGTTGTGGTAAAAATCACGCACTGCAAACATAATCAATAAATCATAAAAATTACAAATAGACAACATCCAGGCATATCTGATATTTCCGCAATGAAACACGATGCAAAGGTTTACTTTACACAGTGAAAACAAACCACAGATTTTGATTGGTTTTGCCTGTGACTAGCTGACCAGCCACAGATTTAGTCATCAAACGAAATTTCATCATATTTTGAAATCAAAATAATCCTAAAAAAAACAACAAATGGCAACCATCCAATGTCCAATGCTTTTCAAAGGACAGAGTAAAACCGCTCAGAATTATCAATAAACTATGTTTATTTCCTTTATCTTCAAAATGGTAGAATGTAGGCTACATGCTAAAAAAAAGAAGCATTAAAAAAATTGCACTATGAGAAAAATGTTAACTTTTTAGCATTTAGCCTACAAGACCTTCAAAAGTATTTGCAAGTGTGTTCAAAGTATTTGACACTTATTTATATATGTTGGAACATATTTTCAAATACGTTAACATGTATTTGCCAGTCAATTAAAAAAAAAAAATGCTTTTAGCATTTAGCCTACAAGTATGTTTGAACATACTTGCAAAAAACAAACACAAAGAATCATTGAATTTACAGCAAACATGATAACGATTATTTGTTATCAATATTGTAATCATTAATCACAAATTTTCAACAACGTATAAACAATTTTAAGTGTAACATGAAACTTGCTGTATCTCGCTTTACATTTGGCAGTTTAGTGAAGCCGTGAGCACGCGTTCGCCCCCTGGTGGTTGGATGACTTCTTCTTGAAAATGCAGGCCCACATTTTAATCGCGACGATTACAGACGATCATGTGAATTAATTTCATGGTGGCAACCAAAATCGGGATCCTGATGAAAATATTTGATGAATTGTGCTTTGTCATTCACTTTTGGACTGATTCCCTTTCTTTAAGTACACTTCTGACCACCGAACGACATGACAAAGCAAAACCACATCAACACATGTTGAAAATATCAAACTTTCAAATGTGACACAAACACGTGTGCGTGCGTGTGTACACAAACCGACTATTAGAAGAATTGTCCATACTCCAAAACACGCTGAGTCGCCTTTTGGGATGGGGAAGTTCTCCAAAAAAAAAAGTCAAGTGTGGATGCTAACGCTTTCCAGGCTGTGCTAGCGCGTGCATGCGTGCGCGCGCGTGTGGCAGATGGCGCCAGTTGTGTGCCAAGCACTTCCTGGGGCCGCCCGCGACCGCAGTTTGCAGTCATGCGGCGGGTCGCACGACAGGGCCAGCGTCCGAGCTCGCTGGCTCTTGGCTGACCTCTGCCTCCAGAACAAAAAAAAAAAAAAAAAACTCGCTAGCTCACCTCATTAGCTTGACAGGAGCCGCAAAACAAATTGGGGAAGCATCACCGCACGACACTTTCATGGGAACGTGGGACTTTTTTTTTTGGTACACAAACGCGTGCTTAAGAGGTGTGTTTTTTGTGTTTGTTTGTGCGCAAGCTAGGCTAAATATTTTAGTTTGAAAAGGCAACATTTGGGACAACTTATTTGGAATATATATCAGTGTTTATATAAAATTGATTTCTTTTAAAATAATTCTTTAGGCTCCAGCATACCCATGACTATATTGAGGTTAACTCATTCACTGCCAGTGACGGCTATTGACGTCAAAAATCCATTTTAACTGGTCTGACAGTGAATAAGTTTGAGGGGTTCAGAGATGGATTTTTTTTAAATGTTATTATATATATATATATATATATATATATATATATATATATATATATATATATATATATATATATATATATATATATATATATATATATATATATATATATATATATATATAATGAATAAATTAACCAATTGTTGGAGATAAATGACTGCAACAACATTGAATAAAATGAACACCACATGATGCATCTGAACCCCATTTGAAAAAAAAAAAAAAAAAGGCAGTTTTTTTTTTTTCCCAATTTCTTGGCCAAACAAAGAATTTTTGCTTCACGGTTCAATAAACACGAAAAATAATGAAAAACAGAGGAAGACACAACAGGAAGCCTATCGGTTCGCTAATTAGTGCCTCGAGTTTCTTGGATGAAAAAAAGAAAACATAAGGAGAGATGGGGAAAAAAAACAAGGCCTAATAAATATGTATTTGCAATAATACTAATAATAATAAAAAATGGATGTAAATAATTTTAGCAAAATTCAATAAAAAAGGCTAATTAATGCAGCAAATATTGGAGGATTCGATAAGGTGAAAGCTCCGTGGCCGGATTAAAGAAGCTGCGCTTGATATAATAACCACATGCACATTTGCAAATGAAGCTCAGCAGCTCTCCAAAAATAAAAAAACAAAAAAATGGACGTGTCATTGAAAAAGTCGTTTTTGTGTTCCGGTTAAATGCTAACGATTGTTCTTGCATCACCAATGACAGATGAATAAACACAATAAAAACACTCTTCAATGAACTCAACTGTTTTTTTTGTTTTGTTTTGTTTTTCCCCCCGTTTTTGACGCCATATTTGGTCTGCCTGGCCATGTCAATGAGAAATGATCTCGTGGTAGATGAAAGCTGATCATGACGCACACAAAACAAGCGGCGTGATTGATGACAACGCGAAACTCCGCCGAGCATTCTCCGTGAATTATGATCCCCCTTTCGCGCTGTTCTAGGAAATCGCGCATTCTTTGCTTTTGTGCTCACAAGTCAACAACGCGCTCTTGGCACGTTTGGGGATGTGCACGTGCGTTTTTTGTTTTTTTTTCCAACAGCAGACGAGAAACAAACCGGAAAAAGCTTTTGCCAAACTGCCAGTTTATCACACTGGAAATGACCAAATCAAATTTTGCATGAAATAGCAAAAAAAGGTGGCACTAAAGGGCTTGATTTTCATGACATGGCGTCTGATTGAGCATGTTGTGTTTTGATAAAAGGAATCAACAATCTTAAAAAAAATAAATAAATAAATAAAAATAAAAAATAAAAGAGAAACCAACGACTCCAACTCAAAAATTACATTTAAAAGAATGACTATAGACAAAGTAATGAGATTATGATTGAATACGATGCCATTGTCATTTTGTTTTTACACGAATGTCAGAAGTCAAATGGTCAACCGATTACAGATGTGATTCTGAAACTAGCTGTTAAAATATTATATTTATTATTATTATTACTATTATTATTATTATCATTATTATTATTATTATTATTTATTTAAATTTTCTTTATCATTATTATCCATCCATCCATTTTCTTGACCGCTTATTCCTCACAAGGTTCGCGGGGGGTGCTGGAGCCTATCTCAGCTGGCTCTGGGCAGGAGGCGGGGTACACCCTCAACTGGTTGCTAGCCAATCGCAGTATTATTATTATTAATATTATTTTTTAATGTTTATTTAATGTAATAGTATTTATTTATTTAATTTATTATTATTTATTTATGTATTTTATGTATGTATTTATTATTATTATTATTATTATTTGTTATTTATTCATTTATTTATTCATTTTATTATTTATTTATTTGTTATTTATTTATTTATTTATTTATATATTTTATGTAATTATTTATTTTATTTACTTATTTTGTTTTTATTTATTTATTTATTTATTTATTTATTTATTTATTTATTTTATTTGTTTAATTATTTAATATTATTTATTTAGTTGTTTTTTTGTGACTTGAACTTGTAAATAAACACTGGAGTAGAAACGTGGGCAGATACAACATTTCAAATTAGGGTTTTAAACTATGGCTATGATTTATATATGTACATGAAAATACATTTCAAAGACAAAATGCTGTTGCTGAAAAGGTGCTCTGCTCAGTGAACCTTTGTGCACCCCAAAATGTTATCAGAGCATCCACCCCGTCTTAAAAAAAAAAAAAAAAAAAAATGAAAATATGACTAAGTAAGAGAATTTGGTGTGTGCTTTTTACTGTCGTTCCAATGGAAGCGAACGTTTGATTGAAGAGGAAAATAAAAGCATCCGCACCCACACCTGCACTCTCAACAACTTTGCAGACCTCACAGGCAGGGCGGCAATTATTGCAAAAAAAAAATAAAAAATGCTCACATTTTCTGGAAGTCTTCAGCATTTTCCAGTCAAACTTGTAATTGGTTAGTTAGTTCATGTGTGCTTGCATCTTTCCAGCCAAGCAGAGGAAATCGCTAACACCCACTCGCTATTTACAGCTTGGACTGCACTATTCTTGGGATCATTTGAAACGTTTTTCTGTTTTGTTTTGTTTTTTTAACCCGGCGAACGAACAAACACTGTCACTGAGCAAAAAGCCAGAAAAGAAAAAATGCACCTGGTGATAAATAAAACACATGCAAACACGATTGTTACTTGAGCAACCTGTCTGTAAGATTTTGCTTTCGACTCTATTTGGAGAAAATCTATTTATAGGCGGCTTCAATACAAGCCAGGTGTTGTCCACGGCCGCTGGCAATAATCGCGTCTCATGAGCAGGCACGCCCACAATCCAGTAGAGGTGGGGAGGATCGGACCCGATATCAAAATTATCGATACAGAGTCGTTATTATCGATAAAGAGTCGGTCTCATAGTGTCGATACCGTGCCGGTATTATCGATACCGAGTCGGTATCGATATCGGGTCGATACTGGCACTAAAATATCAATCTCTTTTATGCACTGCTGCGGTTTGGTCAAACAGATATTGGGTGTATCACAGTAGTGTGTTTTGATCGTGTGCCATCACGCAACCTAGAATCTCATCTTTGTCGTCGATACATAACACATACAGTATTGCACTTGAAAAAAAATATATATAATTTTTTTGGTATGTTGTTTTGTGTTTTATATTTGTTGTTGCATGATAATCTTTAACATCTTGTTTATTTAGGTTGAAAAAGAAGTGATTAGTGCTGTCACGATCAAATATTTTTTAGAAACAATGAATCTATCGCTTATTCAATCGATTAATCAACTAATTGTACTTGTTTTAACTTTGCATTTAAGTGTATTACATAATCTTTTTTTCTGATTACTGAGTATTAACTAGTGATTGGTGGTTATTTCAAACGTCGTACTCATATAGAGATTTAAAAAAAAAAGGGGGGGGGATTGATGTTGTAATGTGTTACCAGTTTTGTCATTGTTTTAAAAAATAAAAACAGATGTTTACAAATGTCTTATTTTGATAAAACGTCAAAGATAATCAGTTTTCTATCGTGGAGGACTACAGAAATAAGTGAACTATTACTGTTGATATACTGAAATAATACGATTTGGAAAATTTTAAATGGAAAAAAATTGTTCCAAATGATTACACGATTGTTATAATAGTTTTCGACTAATTTGATAATTGATTATTTGTTGATTAATCGAATAATTTTGACAGCTCTAGAAGTGTTGAAGGCAGCATTTTTAGTTATTTTTTGTATTTGTAGTTTCTGAACAGTAAAGTATTAATAAAGTATTTGTTTAAATTTATTTTCCCTTGGTCACTTTGTGCACTTTGTTTCAGAACGTTAAAAAAAATAGTTTTTGATGGTTGGAATGGTTCTGTGAGGGAAAAACATTGATAAATTATTTTCTATTTATTAATTTTGTCCTTAAAAAAAACAGAAACAACACAAAAACACTTTGAAATTTGATTGTGAATAAGAGACAAAAGCTTTTCAAACTGGTCTTCATTAACCCCGATAAGTGCACGATATGGACGCCGTACGCATCCTATCGAGGGGGAGACCCGGATCAGTGGATGGTAGGTAACACGATCTGGATTCTCTCCTTTCTGATTGACTGCGTTCAAACCTCAAGGAGAAATGTTTGCGGAATTTTTTGGACAATCAAAACATCTCAGTGTGATTATAGACAAAAGGCGAATGAGAGAGACGGTGCAGAATCGCATGAGTAATGGATGGTTTGCCCTAGAAAGAAAAAAGAAAACCACTTTGACACAAAAGTCATGTCTTGAGGGACTTGCACTCCATTATAGACTTTTGCTTTTAGTTATTAGTCAAAGCCGGACCACAGGACAAAACAGGTTAATGTGCTATTATATATATATATATATATATATATATATATATATATATATATATATATGTATATATCACCCATATGAATCAGCACAATCCACAAGAGGTGAGTCAACCTCCACCAAGGTCGAACACCTGTGCCACGTTGCAGGTGTCGTTTCCGCCCCACGCTTTCATCCTCGCTCTTCCTCCTGCAACTGAAACGAACCTTTTGTTTCCCATCCAGTCAGTGTAAGCGACGCAAAGGGCAAAGCCGGCGCTGTCCTATTTTTTTCCGGCAGCTCTCACGTTGCAAAACATTTCCGCCGGTGGGCGTGTCGTCGTTTAAAACGGCTGAGGTGCGGTCAGCTGCATTTTAGTAGTTGAGTTTCACTTTGGCTCTTTTATGCACTGAACAATATATGATAGTGTTTACATTTCTTTTCCTATGAAGACTTTGTGCAGTTTGTTTAAGAACGTTAAAAAAAATATTTTGTTATGGTTGGAATGTTTATGGGGATGGGGAAAAAATTAAGTATTTTTTAATTTTCAATAAACCTTTACCGAATGTTGTTGTTGTTTAAAAAAGGCAACACAAAAACACTTCATTGGTTTTAATAATTTAATTTAATTTGAAAGTTTATTTAATTTAATTTAATTCATTTGATTGTGAATAAGAAATTCAATGATACAGCTACCTTCAGAAAATAATTATACACCATAATTTTCAAAAAGTATCGATATCGGTATCGGCGATACTGTCCCACTATAACTTAATTTAATTTGAAAGTTCATTTCATTTAATTCATTTGATTGTGAATAAGCAATTCAATGATACAGCGACCTTATTTTAAGAAAATAATTATACACTATAATTTTCAAAAAGTAGCGATATCGGTATCGGCGATACTGGCACTGTGTAACTTAATTTAATTTGAAAGTTTATTTGTTTTAATTTAATTAATTTGATTGTGAATAAGCAACGCAATATTTTAAGAAAATAATTATACACTATAATTTTCAAAAAGTAGCGATATCGGTATCGGCGATACTCGTCCTTTATAATTTAATTTAATTTGAAAATTAATTTAATTTAATTTAATTAATTTGATTGTGAATAAGAAACACAATGATACAGCTATCTTATTTTAAGAAAATAATTATACACTATAATTTTCAAAAAGTAGCGATATCGGTATCGGTGATACTGGCTCTGTATAACTTAATTTAATTTGAAAGTTAATTTAATTAGTTTGATTGTGAATAAGCAATTCAATGATACAGCTACCTTAATTTAAGAAAAATAATTATACATAATTTTCAAAAAGTAGTGATATCGGCAATACTGGCCCTGTATTTATTTGGTATCGGACCGATACCAAAAATTTGCAGTATCACACTCCACTAGATTTTGGAACACAAACTGACTGAGCTCTATAACATAAAAGTTGGATCAACGTATGCATGTCTGTCGTACGACAAACGTTCTTTCATGTCAGTTTCACCCACAAAATAATAATAATAAAAAATCCCTCAAAACCTGCAAGACAAATAATTCATGTCGAGCTCTCGAACCAGCACGATGTCAAATGTAGTTTCAAGGTTTTTTGTTCTCGGGTCGATCTTTCATCCTTGATTTGTTTTCACCTTTTTTTATGTTTTTTTTTTTCCCACCCTCAGCATTCCCCACCTCACTTTTCTTTCCCTTTGGCGGTTCCAATTCATTTCAACATTTCTGGCACGGCCACAAGTGACTTTTCCATTACTGTACCATTCATCACAGCCGTCATTCTTTCTCCCCACCAGCAGCAGCAGCATCTGGACAAGCACCACCGTCCGTCTCCGCTTGCCCAACTCGGTCAGGTCAGAGGTCACAGTTGTTATCAGAATTTAAGGTGACAGTCGCTCATCAAAGCGGATGAATGAGGCAGTCGTGAAAACGTACCACAACAGACGGTATGTGTGCGCAAGCCGCATCGGATTTGGACTCAAGATTGGATTTACGGTTGTAAATGACGCTTGGAAATAAATAAAGTCCGCCTCTGACTCTTAAATACCCAAATACAATCATTTCATTGCTAGCGTAGCAACATTGTATTAAAACATGAAAAATGAGAGTGGGCTGAGCTCACCCCCAGTTATTATTATTATTATTATTATTACATTATACATTTGTTTATTATGTATTAATTTTGTTATTATTTATTATACATTATTATTATTATTATTATTATTATTACATTGTTATACTGTACATTTATTTATTTTATGTATTTATTTTATGTATTGTTATTTATTATTATTACATTATTATACATTTATTTATTTATTTTGTGCATTTATTTTATCCAGCCATCCATTTTCAGAATCACTTGCTCCTCACAAGGGTCATGGGGATGCTGGAGCCTATCCCAGCTGGCTTCAGGCCATTTTATGTATTTATTATTTTTTATACATTGTTATTATTATTATTATTATTATTATTACATTATACATTTGTTTATTTATTTTATGTATTTATTTTATTTGTTATTATTTATTATACATTATTATATATAATGTATAATATATACAATAATAATAGTAATCTATTATTATTATTATTATTATTATTATTATTATATTACATTATTATACATTTATTTAGTATTTATTTTATGTATTTATTGTATTTATTATTTATTTATGATTATTTATTATACATTATTATTATTATTATTATTATTATTATTATTATTATTATTATTATTAATTAGTTAATTTAGAATTTAGAATGATTCTGGAAGTCATTGCATTGATACTGATTCCGACAAATGCAATCATCATGATTGTTTTACTATTCTGTAAAGACATACAATGCCACAAGATGGCGCTGGCTAATAGGAAAGTAGTAATTCATGTCAAGGAAGTATGTTGAAGTGATGCATCTCGACTGGCGTACGTCCCATTACTTTTAGTTCGTTCAAAGATGAAGATGACAAAGTGATGTCATTCCTGGACCTTCACCTCATTTTGTACTGTATATAAATATCGGGTCACCAAAAACAAAACAAATACAAACAAAAAAACAACAATGTTGGGGGTTGCTGTTCTGGGATGTGACCTTTGATCCCTGGAGTTCGTCTTCAGAATCCCCCTTAATCCAAGCACAACTAGCAGGATTTCGAAAAAGCCGCATGATGTAATAAATCACGTCGCTGGAAAATGTTTGCTAACAGGCAAAGAATAGTTCGGCTATAAAAGCAAAAATGTTTCACAATGGAACGGACAAGGAAGCCTTCAACGCGGCATGACGGCGAGTTTACGACTTTCCTCGCAGTGCCATTTAACCTTGGCATCCGTCACGCCGAGGTCCGCCTCACACAAACACACACGCGGCGTCCAACCAACACTCAAATATTCAAATCGGTCACTCCACTAACAAACCAGAAAAGATAAACATGCTTCGTTTTTTTTTTTTTTTTCCCCATCTGAGTCAGCAGATTCTTGGTGATAAGAAAGCTGAAAACTTTCACTTGACTTTTAGCAGTAGAAAAGAAGTTAACCACAATTAATATTCAGAACAACATAAAATAATATTTCAATATTATAATTTGATGTGTGGTTCAAGTACTTCTGCTGCTACTTGGGCTCCCTCTAGTGGTATCTGAAAGAATCACTGAATTAAATGTTGAAACTTTGCATGTTTCCCTGTCTTACATTTTTTTTTACTTTAACTTCAGTTTTAGGTTTAACTAAAGTGAGTTGTTTTTTTTTGTTTTTTTTAATTTCCAATATTCAAATGCAGTGGTAATGTTTAAACAGTGCCTAATGTGACAGCAGTTTACCAAAATATTGTAATATAAATAAATACAAATAAAATAAATAATAAAACATAAATAATCAATAAATAATAAAAATAAATAAATATAAAATAATAAAAATAAAACAGAAAAGTAACCATTCATAATAATAATAATAATAATAATAATAATAATAATAATATTAATATAATAATAATAATAATAATAATAATAATAATAATAATAATAATAATACAAAACTAATAATAATATAAAACTAAGCTGATGAGTCTTCTTTGCCTGAAGACTTCCGCCCATATATATATATATATATATATATATATATATATATATATATATATATATATATATATATATATATATATATATATTACTTTTTTTGCATAGATCAAGGGGCCACTCAGTGTGGTGGGGGGCCGTCAGTTGCCTGTCCTTTAATTATAATGTGTCATGTTTTGGTTTGGTGGGGGTGGGTTTTTGTTGTCTTTTGGTCATTTGTCATGTGTTCCTTGTTTCTTCCCTTGTCCCGTTATGTCTAACCACGTCCACCTGAGTGTGTCTTCCCTTCCCAGTGTATCCACCAATCAGCTTCCCTTGCCACTTGTGTCTTGCCCAGCTGTGTCTAGTCATTGTCATTAGCCTGTGTGTATTTAGTCACCTGTTTTCCGTTCGGTTCTTGTGGAGTCATTGTGCTTGTAGTATCTGTTGTGCCTGTTCATGGTCATGTCCCTGTTTTCCTTGCCATGCCTTGTGTTTGTTTTTGATCTTGTTAATTTTTTCATAGTACCTTGTTTATAGTTTTTGTTAATTAAATCCCCTTTTTTTTACCTGCATCCCTGCCTTGCCCTGTTTTTTGGTTGCCCCCTGCATTTGGGTCCTGCCTCCAACACCCCCACTCCCGTGACATAATGTAATAAATAGCCAACTGTGGTGATGTTAGAGCTTTACATTTTGAAGTTATTGGCAAAAACATGATGAGTTTGGAACACGGATATGCAAATCGCAAAGATGCCAAATATCCAAAAGTGTGAGGTGAGGTCAAACCTGGTCTGAAGCTCAAATCGCAACTTTTTTTTTCCATTACAGAAAGATGCAAACCTCGTACTGTGCACTGGCAGTAAAACATTTATGTTGAAATAAATGTTCAAGTGTAAATTTGCCTTCACATCTGGACAAAGTTGACGTCGGCGGCGCCAGTTTTTCTTTACATGAAAGCCAGCGTGTTGCTCACGTTGAGTCCCATGGCAACAAAACGAACGTCAGTCTTTTGAAAGCAAACAATCAAAAGATGTGAATCATGTTTCGGTGGAGTGAGTAAGCGGGGTTACGACAACTTCAGGCAATCACGGAATAATCACAACAAGAATGGACATGTGATAAAAAAGCACTGAACCATCAACATCTGTAACACACACACACACACAAAGATGATCATTCTGGCTTCCATTAGGATACGGTGATGATACGCTTCCTCCACACCTCCGCTGATGATCATCCCTTGTTTCCTCTGCAAAAAACATCCCAAGCAAGAAAATCCCTCGTTATCATCTGGAAACTTGCACATTGTTATACGCGGAATTTTGCCAATGTACGTATTTTCTTCAAGTTCAAGTTTCTTCATTTGTCTTGGGCCCAATGAGCAAACATTCGTTCCCGCTCGTGTGATCAAGAAAATACTACTACAAACTCTAAAAAGACGATATTTGGTCCCAGTCGAAACAAGAAATTTGAATGTAAAAGTTTTAGTTACAGTCTTTTGACTAAAATTAAAGTTTTAGTCAGAATTTAGTCATCTGATTGTATTTTAGTTTTAATCCAATTTTAGTTGTCGAAAAATCAAAATCAATTTTAGTCAACGAACAAAAGAGCAATTTTAGTCGACTAAATTGACAGTTTAGTCGGCATGTTCCTTCAGCATAAATTTCAACTTTTATACAGAAAATAACACATCTCACACAAGACATTTAATACAACAGTGTCTTTATTAATTGTTTCAATTGTATTAATTATTTCAATGAAACGAACTGACAATAATAAGTTATTATAACTTGAAAAAGTGCATAATTGCTTGAGTTTAAAATCTTACAGTTGCACAATGAATGTAAACATGTTTGAACATTAAATAAAGTGCAGTGACCACTGAACAGTTTCTGAGTGGTTCTTTTCTCCAACTCGTGTTTCGTTTCTTCTGATTGGATTGTGTCAATTTTCATCACTGTTATCGTTATCGTCTCAATGGATGGCTTCTATTATAGTTTTTTTTTTTCATTTTCATCTGGAAAAAAAAAATTGTGACAAAAATTATGACGAAATTTTTTTGTCGACGAAATTATCACTGGTCTAAACAGAATAAAATTTACACTTGGATGTGAGACAATTTTACTCAAAATAGTTTTTGTGTTTACTAATCAAAAACTTCCATCCATCCACCCATTTTCCTGAACTGCTTATTCCTGTTGATTAAAAAACAAACAAACTATTTTTTTTTTTTAAATAATTTAAATTGAAGACCAGAAACATTGTGGATTCCATCTGACACCACTAACACACTCTAAGAAAAATAAAAAGAAAAGAAAAGTAAAATGTGCTCAAAAACTCTCCTTGCAAAATTTACTTAGAATTCCCGAGTGAAAAAAAACTTTGCTAGTGTTTTTTAATGGGATAGGAAAATTCTAACCTTGTTCTCGCGAGGTGAATTCTGGCGGTATTTGTGCGTTCACAAACTCAGGAGAATACATCTTGTACCGCTCCCGCTGATAATCGGCGTTTCGGACCAATCACAGAGTGACGTTGTGTTTGGGGGCGGGATATGCAACTGTGATGAAACCAGGAAGCCAGCGCTGACGTCGCAGCTAACAAACAAACCTAACATGGACGAATGGACGCTGCAATTAATTGTGCTCTCGCAGAATGACTCACCGTTTCCTTGTTGAATGTTGAACGAGCGAGAGGCGCTTCGTGCATTTCTAGCTAGTAAGATGTTTGTGCCTTTTTCCCCCCTTCGACAAGAACGAAGACGAAATGTTCACCGATGGCCGTGATTGGCTAAAACAAACATGTAGAATGACGCATCGTCCAATCAGCTCGAATTATTGTACAGAATGTCCCGCCTTTTCCCGACCAAATTACTGTGGAGAGGTACCAGATGGATATTAGATGAAGCGCATATCCATGTGGCTATTGCCAGGTTAGGAAAATTCTCTCTTACACAGAACAAAAATGTTCTGAGTAAAATTTACTCAAACTCTCCCAAGTGTAAATTTTACTCGGGACAAATTATATTCCGTTTATAGAGTAAAATCTACGAAATTGAACGTGTACGGAATGAGCTTGCAAGTGGTAGCCACAGACGGTTAATTGGTGGATTCCTCGCTAGATCCCGGGATTTCCAATGTCCATCACCATTTTGGCAGCATCAAGAGTGCGGAGGAGATACCAGGAGACTGGGCCAGCACACCAGGAGGGCAACAACCCAGCAGCAGAAAGGCGCGAGTTGTTCTTCTTTTCTTGGAAAAAAAAAACACTGATTTATGGACCCGAAGATGACCTGGGCTATAAAATGAATCATCGAGTCAAGAAAATTGACTGCCATTGGACAAGATGATGGGGCCTTGGACCTGCCGGGTAACTAAAGACGGACACCTCCCGGAATATATCCTGTAAGCACATCCGACGGAGAGCAGCTGCTTCTAATTGGACCATGAATGGGTCTGGGAAAACACAAGTGATCAATAGACGAGAATAAGAAAGACACGCCCGTCCGTGCTGCAGACGCTCCATACGCTCTGTCAACATCAGCCAACAGGGTGTGGTGGCAAGTCTTTATTGCCCCTTCCTGCTCTGTCAGCGGCATAAAATGTTTTTAAAAATTATTATTAAAACCTTTACACACGTCAGATGTCGTTACATGAGTCTGTGATAATAGCGGGCTTTTCCCTCCATGTTGAAGGTATAATATTAAATACTTGGAATTTTGGACAACAAGTGCCCATGATAGTAATTGGAACCAGGTACACCCGCACGGTTCTTAAGAGCTTAAAGGAACACAAGACTTATGAAAAACTAACCAGCTATTCTCTGAAATGGTTAATTTCAACTCGTCCCTGGAAAAAAAGTGATTATGATATTATAGCACTTTTTATGAATATTTTTACGTTAGGTACTGTATCGGGCATTTTAGATAGTCACGTGATCATCGTGATGTATCGCGTGCGTAAAATACACATTAAATGACATGTCTGCCAGTGACAACAAAGAACTCACAAGGAATGATCACGTCCCACGGCGGACATCAAAGGTGGAATTACGCCTTACAGCAAAGAAGCACTTCATCAAAAGCAGTACAGGCACGGAGGACTCGCCAAACATTTGTTTCTAACTGAAAGCCGGCTGAAACTGGCAGATCCAGCCGCCGGCGAGTCGAAGTAGACGGTAAACATTCGGGTGACTTTCACTATGCGAGGCTAAGCTAGATGCTACGCACGCTTTAGCCCACATTAGGAGAGGGAACCCCCCACTGCCCCACGCCCACACGGAATGACATGAAACCGGACGTGTTAAGGATTTTACTCTGAACAGAAATGGCGCAGTATTTGGGCTCTAAGACGTCCATTTCTTGCTCATTACGTCAGCGAACTCCGACTGAAATGAGTGAAGGCAACTTTTGTTTACACACGGGATACATCACCATGATCACGTGACCACGATAATGGCCGCCTCCACCATGTGTTCTTATTTTGATACTTAATCAGTTTAAAAGAAGATTCAGGGAATTAGGTGCCAGAGATATTTGCACTTTCATTCTTTATACGACTAATCCAATACTAGAAAATTAATTATAAGTCTTGTATCGCTTTAATAGATTCACAATGTAAATATTTAAGGGGAGTAGTAAGAGCTGTACACTTTTGAGGACGGGGCCACTGCATTTGTTCGTTTTCAAGGCAAATGTCAAATCTCTCTCGGCTAAAATTGGTGTCGTCACCTCTCCGCTTTAGACAGCTGCAGTCTTGGCACAATCACTACGTTCGCATGCCGTCAATATTTGGGGTAAGGTCAAATTCCGGTTTCTAAACATTCGGGATTACGCGTGTGAGTGGACGCACGGACGCCATTTACACATTTGACTTTCTCTGGTAAAAAATAAAAAATATATTATATTGACCACACTAATAAAATAGTCGGTTTTCTACTCGCTTCAAAAGTGTGCTTCTGTCCATGTTTGTTTACCTGAACCGGTGTATTTCTGCTGGGTTACGTGCCAGAAGCACCAACTTACATACACGTATATATTTGTGTATAGAAACATGCTGTGGCATTTTTACCTTAGAAACAGACAACAGTGGAGTAATCCATGTATTGCAGTGAGGGTCATTCATGTTCTCCAAAGACCAAGGTGCGCAGAAGACAAACCAATGATCCTTTCAAACAAGGTGTTCCCATCGCATTTATAGGACCAAATATTCAGGCTATAAACTGGGAAGTTTTAAAAACTCGAATAAGAGCATCTTCAAGTCGTTTGCGTATGTTGACATGGGCTTTCAAAAGCTGAATATTACCAAGATTTGACCTTTGAAAGGGTTATCGACTGCATGTAAACATCATAAGCTCAAGTCAGGTGATTGTTCGAGATTGTTTACAGCATTATTGCCAAAATGCCACCTACAAAATCTACTGCCATCAGACTGAACAATTGACACCAGATTTGGGCGCCTGGTCCAGATGGTTTCATGTGTCAGATGTATGAAAGCAGCCCCAGAACATCAACGAGACACATTCATGTTTTACAGTAGGCACAATGATGGTTTATGCTTCATTTGTTGTGGAGGCTGCTTTACTCCATCTTGGATCTGCGCAGGGTGCAGTGAAAGTGGCTAGGCGAAGACTAGCAAAGCATTCTGAAGCTAAATGTGCTGCTTTATGTCAGGAGTTGTATCTAAATTTGAAAAATATTGTACTCCTGGGAACTACTACTACAGGATGTCCTTCAAAAAAAGTCTTGTTGTACACGACGAGACAAATTCGAAGCTGGCAATGGATTGACTCGGTCATTACTACACTCCTTTAATGAGATCCAGTGATGTGGCACAAGTAGAAAGATCGGCTGGCTTGCAATCATTTTGATAAATGATATAAGTGAGTGTAGAAGTGAAAAATGAAAAGTCATCTGAGGGAAGTCTGGCTGTATGTTGGTTGAGGCGTACTTGAGGGGGAAAAAAAAACAAAAAACGTTGCGATTATCACATTTTCCCTTTGACGAGTCCATCTTCCTTTCCACAGCAGGACACACATAAACCTTCCCAACAGCTGGGCTTGTAACCCAACATGACACCTGCATGATTAGCAACAGCTGCAAAAGTCAAATGCAATTTGGCGGAGGAGGTCCGGGGACGGGACGCGTCGGCCTCGGGTGCTTGTACGGGAAAGGCAGAGGAGGGAACACAAATAGGACGGTAGGGAAGGAAAGTGTAGGCTGTTGTGACGTCAAGATGAAATCGAGAAGACAATTCAGTCTGACATGATTTCTTGTTGACTTTTTAAAGGGAGTCTGCCACAGAATAAGAACAAGTACTGGAATCTTGAAAAATTAGAGAGAACTTTTCGGCAAGTACTTCTGAGTCATCTCGCTTGGGAAGAAAAGGAAAGGTAACTTCAGAAGCAAATACCAGTGACGGGACTTATGGCTTTTTGCCGGGAGCCGTTCAATCAAGGAACCGTTCACTTTTATACTTTTTAGCATTATTTTGAATCATCAATGTTTTACTGGGGAAATCAACGCTGAGGTTAGTGATACATCGTAACTCATGTCATAGTTAGCGTACAGTATACAGTGGAACCTCTACTTACGAACGTCTCTTCATACGAAATCTTCGAGTTACGAATCGCCTCAACGGGAAAATATTGCCTCTTGTTACGAAAGAAATTTCTAGATACGAAGGTAAAAATACATTACCGAACGCAAAATACTTTCGGCTATGGCTATTTCCTACTATAGGTACCTATGAGGGTAAATACTAGATCGGTGTTTGTGCATGTTTCTGGCATCCCATTGGCTTAGAGGAACCTCTACCATAGGTATCTATGAGCGTATACTAGATCGGTGTCTATACAGCTTCTTCATCATTCATCCCGTGGCCCATGAGGTGTTCCGATAGTTTTTCATAAATGTATGAACTAACGGCCAACGAATTTGTGCAAAAATTCAAACAATTGGTGATTGATGAAGGCACGGTAAGTTTTTAATTACGACGAGACGGGCTTTTTTTTTTTTTTTTTTTTGGAAAAAAGATGCCTCGCCATACCGGAAATTTCCATGACGTTTCAGAATTTGTTTAAAAGAATCGGCCAGAAAAAGTGTTCACCAGTCGGGTGTTTGCTCACTAAGATGATGTTTGCCTTGGACATTTACGAAGCATTGTTTAAAAACAAAAAACAAAAAAACCAAAAAAAAACAAACATCCTTGGATCAGTTCTTTGCAAAACAACAGGCAGAAAAAAAAACACTTCTGAGAGAGAACATAAACCAAAGAGGGCAAAAAACGATGAGGACAGCAGTTAAAAAGGTAAATGACCATAATTTTTATTCTTTACTCTATTCTTTGTTTTTTACATTACGCAGAACTCTCATTTATTGTGCAATAATCTAATTGTAACATGTATTTGTTACATGTTTTGATGCATTTTTATGCTTTATAAAACATTTATGTCTGAATTTTGGGAGGCTTGGAACGGATTAGGGCATTTACATGGAAAATGCGTCTCTACTTACAAAATTTTGTACTTAAGAACTTTCTTCCGGAACCAATTAATTTCGTAAGTAGAGGTACCACTGTACTTCCAAGTATATACACGTTTGAAGACATTCACCATGATTTTCGGAAACATTTGAAGTTTGCCATAGTGCTAAAGCAGCCAGCTAAGTTAATTGTTTGTTTGACGCGAATGTGAACATGACACTCACTCCAGAAGTGAGCAATCTGCGCTCGAAGAAGTCGGGGGGGTATGGGCTTGAACGGCTTTCTATAAAGACTCGGTTCCCATCGTTCACTTTGAGGAGCTGTCCAAGCGACTCGATTCGCTCGTGAACGTCACATCACTAGATACCAGAGTCCGACGAGGCCTTTAGAGTTAGTCCCAGGTGACTTTGGCTGAGAGACAGTGCTACCTTGCACTGGTCAGATCCTTATTTAGTCTTCACTTGCAGAGGCGGGAACTTCGTCGTTGACAGATGTCTAGATTTTCGCCGAGAGCTTTATGAAGCGAAGCCTCGAAAGAACACACAGACTGAGCAGGCTTTCGTCCATTGATCTTGGTCAGTCTTTCGTCTTTTTTCCCCCCGAAGACTTTGCATCATAAAGCACACGTCGAAAACGTGGGCACTCACCGAAAATGTGGGCATCCATCAATGACGGAAGTGCCCACTGCCCAACTCCACTAACGTGCATGTTTTCAGTTTTCCAGAGTAACTCAGAGAACATTGAAAACTCCACACCGGAAAACCAGAGACAAGATTTGAACCGAAAGCTCATAACCGGCAGTGAGACGTGCTAACCACTAATCCACCGGCTGCCGTCCCAAAACTTCCTGCCAGTCGAAGCCAAGAGAGCAGTTAATTCCTGGGTGAACTGGAAATCCGAAACTCTTGAACCCAAGTAGCCCAACGAGGCTAATTGCTTGTGCCATTCTCCGTTATTTCTCCCCTTCTCCCAAATCATCAACTGATTTGAGAGTTGCGTGCTTTCCTGGTGACCTCACAAACTCTTTCCTCGCAGTGCATAATAAACTGCACAGACCTGCCTGCTGCTTTCAAGTTCTTGACGTTGTTTTTAATGATACTTGTTTTGGCTCTGGCACTAATGGCCGCGCTCTCACCTCACGTCAGCCATTTTGGGTTTGATTGCACTTCCTTTTGCTGGATACTCTGAAATGCGCCGCGGTTACGAGGATATTCATCACTCTTACCTCAATGGCTGCGCTTTAACATTTTTTTCCAAGGGGGAAATTGTTCTCTTGCTTGTAAAGCAAAGTCAAAGAGCATTACCATCTGTACACACATCGGTCCATCCAAGCAGAGCGACCTTTCTTTCGCAAATGTTTCTTTTGCTGCTGTGGACTGGACTACACGCTCGTCCTATTTGACACTCGGGCTGTTACATGTACTTTGTATGGAAACTCCTCCTCGCAGCTTCTCTCGCAAGCACAATGAATGCATATTTAAGTGCGCTAACCGCAAAAACTAGCGCCAGACCTCACAGCTAGCTTTTCTTTTCGTCTTCATTTCTGGGGGTTTATGATTCCCTGATCAAATCAAATAGATTTCGTGGTCGCAACGACACGGAAGATTGTTTTGCTAAAAGGAATAATGGAAAAGAGATGCATATGATAATTTTTCTTAAACGGGCTTTTTTTCACGGCGGTGTTTGTGCGCGCAAGACATAACACAGGTATAGGGCACATGTACGTTATCACATTCGGTCATCTTACACAAACCAGACTCATACGGGGAGTGAAACTCATTTTATTCAGTGAAATAGAAAAGAGCTTTTCATAATTTCGTCCACCAACTGGCTGAATATTTCTGACAGCTCAATGGACAGTGGGACTTTTGTTTGTTTGTTTTTTTTTTAATTAAAACTGACTGTGTCCAGTCTCCCTTCTATGACAGCATATTCGGGTCACCGATAGGAAAAAAAAAAGTATATGGCAAGACCAGATTAGTCATCATGACCAGATTTAAAGTCATCAGGACGATATTTACGACGTCCAGGACAGCATTAAAGTTGAAACAAATGTGTGTATCCTGGCGTCACAACTGAGTTCAACTTTAATGCTTCCATGGATGTCGTACTTCAAGATTCTCTTGTCAACTGTCATCAGATGATGACTTCACAGTTTTTTACCTTACTCACTATGTGACCCTAATCAGGGTTATTATAGTTTTCAATGTAGTTACTTCCATCCATCCATCAATTTTATGAACCGCTTGCTCCTCACAAGGGTCGCGGGGGTGCTGGAGCCTATCCCAGCTGGCTTCGGGCATAGGCGGGGTACACACTGAACTGGTTGCCGGCCAATCACAAGGCACACAGAGATGAACACTCACTCACACTCACAAGCACACCTAGGGACAATTCGGCCCAATTAACCTGCCATGCATGTCTTTGGAATGTGGGAGGAGACCGGAGTACCCGGAGAAAACCCACGCGGGCACGGGGAGAACATGCAAACTCCACCCAGGAAGGCCGGAGCCTGGACTCGATCTTGCGTCCTCAGTACTGGGAGGCGGATGTGCTAACCAGTCATCCACCGTGCCGCCCCATAAAGTTTATTTATTTAGTTAGTTAGTTTTAATTGGTTTTCAGGGCGGGTGGCAATGTGTATTACTTGTGTGCGATATTTAATAAGCAGCATGTTAAAATGAAAAAAAGCAACACATTTCTTACCTAGTGTTGCATTTCGGCTAAGTTCAATAAACAAGCATGCGATTGGAGTCAAAAGTCAAGCAGCAAAGTTGTGGCCAAGGAGCTCAAGGTGCTTTTCAATTGGCTGCTGCTAGTTGACGTCACTTCTGGGTGGCACACTTTCAAACGTCCTTCTTCCGGTTAATATCATAATATAATATACTTAAAATCACATTTAAAATCAACCCCAAAGGCTCATGCATTAAATTAATTACCAAACACTAAAACAAAGGACATTTTTAATACAATTATAGTTAGTTTTGTAATTTGTTTTCATTTTATTTCGTTAACAAAAAATGCTTTTTGAGTTTTAGTTTAACTTATTTTATTAGTTTTCATTCACGAAAATAACCTTGACCCTAATAGTCCGCTGTACTCTTATGCCACACGCACAAGCGTAATGCAACCAGCATCTTGTCATTGCACAAAAATGTTCGTTTACAGACGATACAGGAAGTATGACAGCATAAACGATGACACATCCCACGAAAGCCCGCGTGAAAGACGTTGTTTACTACTCCGACATGCTTCCCTGTTTATTTATCCAGCGACCTATCGGTTCATCTTTTGCACCACTTCAGTCTCGTGAAATTTCTGATCACAAGAAGTGAGCGAGTGATGCGCCTTCCCACTGCAGGCGCTTCAAAAGAAAAGGAGGCGAAGATTCTGGAGACCGGACGGGCGATGCTCGCTTTCATCGTCTCCGAACGTTTAACCCTTGAACGCGCATGCAGGGTTCAACCTTTTCAACCAGCGTTGTTCCCGAACACTCAGCATGGGGGTGAGATGAAAGCCGAAGTGACGACGTGGGCACGCTGGCAAGATCCCGTCCTGTTATTCCTGCATCGGTCCCATCTGAACGTAAACACAGCTGCCGTTGAGCAGGCAGGTATGTGAGATGACCTTTGACCTTGGAACGGGACTACTCGTGCAGTTAAATCCACTGTTGGCCTCTTGAAATTCTTCCGCTTGGATATAACGTGACAACCCAATGGGACAGCTTTTTCTGTGTGTTGTTCTTCTTTGTCAACCCACACACAAACTCGCATGCGCAACCATGCCAGTTTACATACGGTTGTGTGTGTGTGTGTGTGTGTGGTTTTGTATTTGATACCTTGTGGGGCCCATACACGTCCGACTTTCCAGGTTTTAAATACCATTGTGGGGACCGACTTGATACTGTGGCGACATTTTGGTGGTCCCCTCAAGTTCAGCCCTCTTTTTGAGGTTTAGGTTTGAATTGGGTTATGGTTGAGGTTAGGGTAAGTGATGTGGGAGGCAATCGTTTTTGATGGTTGAGATTAGGGAAGGGCATTATGTCAATGAAAAGTCCCCAGGATGATACAAAGACAAACGTGTGTGTGCGTGTATGTGTATTCCTCTCACACTTACTTGCTATGAAGTGAAATATTCACAAACACCTAAATCAGACCAGCTGGACTCGGAGCATATATTGTAGATGTTACTGACTGAACAAAGTAAGGTGGAGGGGGTGGGGGGGATAAGCGAGACATGGCAGAGAAGATGGGAATGAAGCTAGAGTAGGGCTATGCAATTTTTAAGACGACGCCTACCACCCCCAACCCTTTTTTTTAAATTTATTTATTGCAGTTTGCCACAGATGAATGCCTCGAATCAGGTAACTTTTCAACAAGATTGGAGGATGACATCATCCCATACGGAAAAATAGAATGACTCATCCGCTCGTCCCCCAGACGAAGCATGGCATAACCTAACCTGTGTGTTTTTTATGCTCACCTCGGGCGACATGTGACGAAGACGCCCTTGCAAAGAGAGATAAAGAAGAGAAGATGGAGCAGGAAGGGCAAAACTCAAATGAAAACAGATGACGTGTGACTAAAAAAGGAAGGATGGGCTTGCCTCTAAAACAAGTACGAATACAACATATGCAAGTGCGGCAATAGGAAAGCGTGGACAGCGGGGTTATAGAGAACAAGCATCGTGGGAAAAGCCAACTGTGTGAAGTTGAAGAAACATCGGGGCAGTGCACAGCTTGAACCGATGTATCAAAACACAGCAAGGATAGCGTAACAGCCAAAGAAAATCCAATTGGAAACTCTGCAGCCGTATCTGAAGAAATTAGGGAAAATCATTTTTCTTTTTTTTTTTTTCTTTTGAGAGAGCTCAGAATTGTTCATTTGGTAGTCTTACCGATTCAACGTCATAACATCATTGCTGTCCTTTTTTTTTTTTTTTTTATGTGTATGTGTGCGCTTGTGTGCGTGCGCGTGCGTGCAAATACGTGTAAATTCATACTCATTAATTCACCTAAAACCTAATAAAAATCCCATTACCCTTCACCTTAACCAGATACTTCAGAGTCTCGACAGAGTCGTGAGGTTCAAACGGTCAGGAGACCAGAGAAAAGGTCAGAAAAGATCAAAAGAAAAGAAAGATAAATCAAAGTGAAATCCAGCACCAACCAAACACTTCCTGCCTTCCCCATGGTTTCAAAATCAAAGTCTTACGCCAACCCCAGAAGCCTCTAAATTCCAGCAAATTAAAGAAATCGCAAGAAACCAGAGGAAAAACTAAAGAGAGGAAGGAGGGAAGGATCGATGATTCAGAGTGAGATCCACAGAAACCAGTACATCCAGCCCATCAAGGTGAAATCCAGCACCAACCAAATCATTTTCTGAAATCATCAGTTTTAAAGAGTTTCAGAGGTTAGCATTATGGGTACGGTCAGCAGTTAGCGTTAACCTGTAGGCAGTATTTTATTTTGAAATCGTTTTGGTCAGAACCATCAAAAAGCCCAAAACGGGTCACAATACTGCCAAGAGGCTACTTTTGTATTTGGCTTATGAAACCAAAATTCCTATTTCTTTTCCATGTTTATTGATTTGGGTTACAGAAAATACAGCCCTTCACAGATCTACGGTCTTCAAAAGCTAGCCCGATTGAATTGGGTTACTTGTTTGTTCTGAAACATCACCTATTCCTGACTGACAAAATTCAAAATGTCAAATCCATCCATCCATTTCCTTAACCGCTCATTCCTCACAGGGCAGTAGGCGGGCGACACCCTGAACTGGTCGCCAGCCAATCGCAGGGCACACAGAGACGAACAACCACTCACAAGCACACGCAGGGACAATTCAGTGTTCAATTCATGTCTTTTGGAATGTTGGAGGAGACCGGAGTACCCGGAGAAAACCCACGCAGGCACGGGGAGAACATGCAAACTCCACCCAGGAAGGCCGAAGCCTGGACTCGATCTTGCATCCTCAGTACTGGGCGGCGGACATGCTAACCACTCACCCACCGTGCCGCAAAATGTCAACTCTTCTCAGAAAATTGATTTGTGTTCTGGTTCAGAGCAGGGGTCACCATAATGGTGTTTGCTGGAACCAGGTAGCCGCCCCCCAAGGACCACATGAGTATCCCAGAGGTGGGACCAGAAAGTCAAAACCAGTTTGAACCAGTTTGGCTTTATTCACAGGTGTTTCTCCTCATCAGGTGGAGACGAGCTTGTTGAGTAGACACACCTGTGGCCAAAGCCAATCTGTGGCAGGGTTTTCACTTTCCGGACCTGGATTTCCCCAAGCTTGGATGGAGCATTCGGAAATTTGTGTGTATCAAACTGGTAACATTCATCACTACTCAAGAAGTAGGGCTCGGTTTGAAAAGGGTTGGTGACCCCTGGTTCAGGGTTCATCTTGATTGTATCCTGAGTCACTCGCTTTCATATTTGTACTAAAATTGGTATGCTTTTGAAAGACAGACATTTGAAAGAAAAAATGCCTCAGAAATCAGGCCTGCTTTGGTTGGCTTGTGCATCGATTGGTATTCTACATGGGATTTGGAGGGAAGATCATTGAACTCAGTTTCGGCCAAAAGACAAGGCGAGGAGCGTCTTTGAAATTCAATTCTCTGGAACATAACACAAACTTGAGGTAATCCGCACCATTTGTGCGGATTTCTCAAGATTCAGCCAAGCGCATTTTTTCTGTCGTTTTTTTTTTTTTTTTTTGCCCAGACAGGTTTCGATCGGCCAGATGAAAATGACATTTCCAGTGGTTTCAAATTGTGTCACAAGGATTTTCCTCGGAACAGTTACAAAGTTAAGATGGAGGAAGATTGACATTTTAAGAAGCGCAGCCACATAGTTGCCATTTCGAAACGTGAGTTATAGTCTCCTCCATCATTGATATCCATTCTGTCTTCATGAGATCTGAGACATGACTTGTGCTGTTCTTTTTCCACAGCTGGAAAACAAACCGCTTCCCTTCACGGTCGTGACAACGCTGACAATTTCACAGTGTCATGTGGTCGAGTCACATTCATAACATGACGTAGCTTCTGCTTGGTGTACCCACAATTCTTTGCGTCATCATTCAGAAAGATAAACAACAAAACATTTTTTTTTTTAAACGTCCGAAGAAGAAAGAAACAAATAGGACTTGCTGGCAGAAAAAAATTAATAAATGATGCAGCTGGAATATTATGCAGCTGCTATCTGGGCGATTCCTTTATTACATAATCTGTGGAGCATTATTGGGACTCATGTACTGGCGGTGCGAAGGGATTCTTGGAATCAGGGTTGTTATACAGTAAAACTTTATTGCAGACACAAGTTGATACAGAACGAGAACACACAAGTACAAACAGAGGAAAGAAAATCAATCATGATACAAAACTTTATATATACATAAACTGTATGCTAACTATTGCACAAATGGAATCGACTTGTCAACCATAATAAAATATTTTCAGAACTCTTCTGATGAAACATCGACTTTTGCCATGGCCTGAGGAGGTCTGTAATCATTTTTACTGTCACGAAGCAACTTTGAGGAGGATGGTAGGAACACTGCCACAAAAAAATAAAAAAATAAAATAAAAAATGTAGATGAGCAAAGTAAAAGGGAACGAGAGCCGTCGCCCACTCTCAGGCTTCCACTGAGAATCTTGTCCAATGTCCAACTTTTCCATTGAACTTGCGAACAAGTGTTAGCTGTTTACTTGATAGCGTTCAAAGGTCAAGTTGTGAGCACATTCCGTACCTCTTGAAATCTCATCGTGCAGCTTGTTAGCGCACGGGTCGAAACTTATGTTCTAAAAGAAGGTTTGGCTGTTGAGTTTCAGTGGACTGCTTTAATGCCTTGTTTATTTTAAACTTACTGATGTTTCGATCAATTCCGCACCTATTTGCTGGGAATTGCTCTTTGTCTTAGTTTATCAAATGCTTAGCTTAGCCAGCCTCCGGACTGTTAACCCGCCTGACCTGAGGACTCTGTGATGCGTGTACTGTTGTGGATATGAAAAAATAAAATAAAAAATGGATGTTTAGTGCTTCCCCCCTCCAAAATACACTGAACTCATCTCCATGGGATGGTCGGATACGATTCCGCACGGACCTTTAATGGAAATTGACTTTGGCATCGCTTTGAAAGACTTCTTACTGCGGTGCGTCATGAACACATGTTCATGTTCGCTCTGTGAGAACATTCTCTGCTGTAATAGTCCTGGCAACGGATGAGGCATCTGCATTACAGCAAAGATACACATCAACTTGTTTCCTTTGTTTGCATGTCCGAATGAATTCAAAGTCGGAACTCGCCGCAAACACGGAAACCCGAGCTCACAGATAGTCAAGGTCAGAATAGCCCCAAAGAGGTCACCTTTCATTGGACATTTTATGAATCTTAACAGGTGGAGCAATAACACAAGTACAGGCCAGGTCAAATGATATCCAATGCTGGAGGATAATGCGAGTGGTGGATCAAGAGAAACAAACAGTTTGATCCGTTTTGCGGTGAGCAAGGTTCAAAGAGGATAACACGACTCTCTTCCCCCACCCAAGTTATTCGAGCCCGATTTGGGGCAACGCTGGATTCAGGAAAGAATTTTGATTTTTTTTAAAAGGGAGTTGCTCTGTTTTTTCAGGGGATTAATGGTTTCACAGTATTAGATGAGGCCTATGTGCAGTGTCAGCTTTGACAAATTACACTCTTGACTTTTCCAATGTTAAATATCACTCCATTTTTTTTTTTTTCACCGCCATGTCCGAAATCCCGACATGGGTGTTGCCCATTTACTTTGTTCGCCACCCCTGTCCCCGTGTCACACAAAATAGTTCTGCATTCACTCAAAGTCATGTTTGGTCTGAAGGCGTTGGGGGCACTCCAGGGAGAAACACGCTGGTATTCAAACTCAACAAGGTCAAGAGCAACTGCGGCAAGGGAATTCGTCACATTTCTAACCAGAGCAACTTTTCCATCAGAATGTGAGTGATGAACTTATAGATGGTCAATGAACTGTGGGCCTACGCAATGGAGGAAATGGGGAAAAGGGACCACAGATGAACAAAACATTCACTATCAATCTATATACCGAGCCTGTCTTGTTCAAATGAACCTTCTCCCCAATGATGTTGTTGAAATTGCTGCGCTATAAAGCTAGCCAAGAAAGCTACATGCTAGTTATGAGACCTTCTTAACTCTTTGACTGCCAAAAACGTTTAATCACGATTAATAAAATCACAATGTATGCCGCCATAAACGTTAAATGACGTCAACGTTTTTTTTTTTTTTTTTTTTTTTTTAAATCAATGGGCAGTGCAACATCTAAGTGCAGCACTGCCTGGTCAATGGGTTGTGGAATCAAAAACACTCACTAACTATGGCCACCAGATAGCAGCATTGTATTTCTTCAATGGGCTGCCCGTGTATCAAATTACAATGAAAGATGACGAAATCTGATGAAATAGAACGCTTTCAAGGATGACGTGAATAATAATGTTTTGATAACGTGTGGCAGTAAAAGAGTTAAAGGGTTAGTTTGGATTTTTTAACAGGAATCTCAATTTCATCCTCACCTCCAGCGTGTGCGATCTGAACTGACTTACCCCTGACAGCGTTCTGTGACACGCGTTCTGGTTCTGTGTTGGACGAGACGAAAATAGTCCAGCAAGCTGGCTGGGGTCATGGAACTAAAGCGTTTTTCTTCTAAAAAAAAAAAAATTGTGTTCAAAAGAGTGCTACATTTGCACACTTAACTCCTTTCTGAAAAAAGTCAGACACCATTACCGCTGGGCACTACTTTTCTGTTCGTTCGTATATCACTGCGCGTCGCCCTGTAGACAGCTGATCGACGCGCTGCAGACAGCTGATCCGCGCGCCTTCCGCCTTCGAAAAGACAAACAACTTGTAGATTAGTGCGCTTTGATTTATCTTTCTTTTCTTTTTATCTTTTCTGACTTTTTCTCTGGTTTCCTGACCGTCTGAACCTCACGACTCTGGCGAGACTCTGAAGTATCCGGTTAAGGTGAAGGGTAATTGGATTTTTATTAGGTTTTAGGTGAATTAATGAGTATAAATTTACACGTTTGCATACACGCACATACGCACACAAACGCACACATACACGTAAAAAGCTCTCTCTTAGAAAAAAAAAGACTAGATAGTTCTTAATATGAAAAGAAAATGCACTGAGCTGTCACTGTCTTACAAATGCAATTATGCCATCTAGTGGCCGAAAATGACCAACACAAATCAATATCACACTATTTTTTTTTACAGCACATCTTTTTCTTTTTAACTCAATTTTATGAATTATTATGAAATTACTGTATCAATGACTAAAAGATGCAGCCACATTTCTACTATAACATTTTCCCCACTTTTATGTTAGCAAGAGTATGGAAACTTGTACATTTAGAAAAGATATAAATTTTGCATTGAATCACGAGATAACTATTGAATTCATGCGGTTAATTATGATTAAACGTTTTAATCGCCTGACACCCCTAGTATATACGCAAATTTACCCATCAGAAGAGTGTTACGCTTCTTAGCTACAGTTACATCAGTAGATCTACTTGGGACTATAAAACCACACCAAATACTCTCATCACATACTTGCTCCTAAAACTTGGATTATTGGTCACGACTGCCAACAAAATGATGGCAAGTAGATACTCTTCTCTTTATGCTGCCTATCCTGTTCAGGCTCACAGGTAAACTGGAGCCAAGGTGGACTACACCCTCGACTCGATACATCAAATAATATCGAGCTCAGATGTGATGTGACCCTTGTGTGACCCTGCTCTGGCCCAGAAAAGTTTTTGCACAGGCAGCTGCAGTGTCACAAGAAGCCGACACCTGTTATTGGTGCTTCGTAGCAACTCTTTCGTCTCATTTCATTGTCTTGCTTCCCAAGTGAGACCCGTACTTGCTTTTTTGCATGCGTGCTCATTTTGCGGACCCCTCGAATACATGCATGCTTAAAGAGCATGACATCAAAAGCCACAAGGCAATACAAGTGTTTTTTTCTCTCGCAATTCAACCAGTGTTCTGTACTCCGGTTACAGGGCGAGAGCCAACTATCTGTGCAGATTTGTTTGCGTTGGAGACTGGTGTGGAGGCTGGGTGATTTCAAAAGGAAGGGGATGTGAACAAAAAAGAAAAAAGAAAAACAGGCATTAAGGGTGGAGGAAAAACTGTCGTTTAGAGGAAACGGTCTTTGAACTTTCGAGCTGTGGTACAGTTACACCCCCGTCTATATAGTTCATGCTTTGAATGGAATTTGGCTATGCATATTAGCTAACGAGAAAGCGCACACATGCAACATCCATGTAAATGTGAAAATGTGTCTTTTATACAATGTAATAGCACAACTTTTAGTTAGAAGTACCGGCAAGACATTTTGCATCAATATACAGTTGCTTGGTTGATTTTTCTGGTAAATGTAGGAAGAAAGAACATTTACCATTTTCTATTTCTGTTTAAAACAATCAGAACTAAAGGGCCCTTCTAAACTAGTTTATACTATTGATCATCCCGGTCCGAAAAGTAAAAACCCTGCCACAATTTGGCGTAATCAACGGGCAGGTAAACGAGCACCTGTGGCTAAAACCAAACGGTGGCAAAGTTGATACCTTCTGGACCTGGATTTGCCACCTCCGTTGATTGAAAGTTTCACAGCCAACCGTGCTAACGTTCCAATGACCTGGATGTCGGTTCAGTGCAACACTAACAATGCAATCCCAGGCGGCAAGGGAACGAGAGTGGACTGGTTGAGATACAGACAAGGCCAACAAACTTCAGGGGCAGACAGGAAAGAACTCTCCAGGGCATGGTTAGGATGCCAGACCCAAATGGCTTGCTTGACAAGACAACTCTGGGGGGGACAGCTGGGGTCCATGTCTGGGCTCCCCGCCGGCCCAAATGAGTCATGGCCTGGAAGATGGGCAGCATGCCAGGCAGCGCAGGGTCCTTCGGGCCACTGAGGGGAAACGGGCAGGGTTCCAGGCCCTGAGGGATCATCTGGAGAACTCCTGGGGATGGCGCAGCTCACCGCCTGGCACCGGTCCGGGACGAGCTGCTGGATGAGGCTAGCATGCTGATTGGACGATGGGGAAGATGTCAGTTTAGTACAAGATATCGAGAGAAATAGCAAACAGACAACCCCATTTTTTAATAGCGCTTTATGGTAGTGGACAAACACTGACACACTGGCCTGCTTGCCAGCTAATCACCGGGTACAAGCACTTTAGTATAAATATAACCTTTTGCAATGGATTCTGGGCATGTACGCACGCCACACCCAAGAAACGTCTTGGAACATAAAGAATTTTAAAACTTCTTTCACACCCTAGCTTCCTAATAACTGTTACCGAGGAATTCTTACAAACACTCAAACGCACCTTGGTTGTAATTTTTAGATCATTTCTACAGTCTAGACAAAAAGAAGCCAAGGCCTAGCTATCTATAAATCTATGTTGCTACGTAATTATTTTTTTTATTATTATTTCATTCTAAATGTACCGTACATACAGTACTTTCTTCTTTTTAGTGGCGCGCCACAGATTATATTCAACATTTACAAGGATAAGGACAAAACAACAACCGCAGGCTACAACATCTTCATCTTATGATCTGTATTTTCGCACCAAACGTGCAAACAACGCAATTTAGCTACTTAGACAATCTTTTCATGTGCTAAATGGTCCAATTTGTAAAATTAAAAACCTAGTCAGTACATGCATCAAACGACAATTAGGCTCATAACTCTTGGGGTTATTCATTCCGCAGCTTCTAAATTTGAAATGTGAGGGTATGTTAGTGTACACCGTTCCCTGCAGTTGTCGGCTTGTAAAAAGTGTTGGCTGCCGCCGCAAAACCCATGCGAATGAATCAAATTTTATGGCCTTTCAAGCTTAGGCAAGCAGGGCCTCCACATTTTATTTCTCTCTTTTTCAAGTCCAATCAACAGTAAGGTTGCTTCGAGTTAAAAAAAAAAAAAAAAAATGTCGATGGTCCAACATACGGTGAATATGAAAGATACCATGCAAGAATAGCCCGGCAAGTTTTTGGGCCATTTTACGAGCAACGTTCGCAGGAGTGTGAGATGGTCAGTTACTTATACTGTCTTCAAGTAGTACTCAAGTGTACCCAAAATACTCAAGTACTTGAGTACTCAATTACTCAAGGTGTGTGTTTTGTTAAAAGTACAAATACTTGTTCAAAAAAAAGATTTAAAGAAGTACCATGTTTTTCGGATTATAAATAGCAGTTTTTTTTTCATAGGTTGACCAGGGGTGCGATTTATACTCTGGTGCGACTTATGTGTGAAATTAACACATTATTATAATTCTTAATTTTGCATTTTTTGGCTGGTTCGATTTATAATCCGGAGCGACGTATAATCCGAAAAATATGGTACAAAGTTCTCAACTCAACTTTATAAAGCACTTTAAAACAAGCTAGCCAGTCATGATTCAGGCTTTTATGCTAGCAAACAAAAAAAGTGTTTATATAACATTGCTAACATTGTCAAACGTCCAACAAAATAATGATAATTTAGCTAATGAGCTATTTATAACTGCCAAAACAAAGACACACACACAGTTATGGTTTATATTTTCAGATTGGAAAGAATTTTTTTTAAACAGCACAAGCTGGTTGTTTTTCAGGTGGCACTAGACAAGACGTATTCAGCTCCATTATCACTATGTGCGTATCACACTTTACACAAGACCTTTCTCTGGAAACTCGTTAAGTGTGATTAACACGACTGACAGCTTTTTTCAAAGCAGAGTTCCCAACAATTTCCTTTTTACCGGAAAAAAACGTTTGTTGTTAGCGTATTCCGTTCTTTAGTAACCAACAGTGAAATGGACTGGTTTCCCTGAAAACACCCGTTTCAGACCAAAATCGTTTTCCTTCTGCAAAACCTCAAGATCAGGTGACAAGCTGAGATTCGGTGCCATCAACACAGCCATCGACCGGGTTGTGTTCATCAATATGATGATTTACAGGCCAAACTCGAACAGATTTTTGATGAATACTGTGTATTTGTTGGTGACGGTATTCGATCAGAGTCGAGTTGACGAAACGGCCGCCGCAGTGATGAGATGAAGGAACGACGGTTGCAAAAACGGTTCCTATAGGTGTGGTTCGGTGGGAGAGTGATTGTTGAGATTCCCAATTTGATGTGGGGAGAAAGACCCGCTGGCCTTTTCTTAAAAGACGAAACTAAATCCAAGCACAGATCAATTACCGGAAAAGTAATAATAATCAGCTCTCCCATAAGAATGTGTGTGGAGAAAAGTGAACAGGTCAATTGAAACCGAAGGTTGATCTTTTTGGTGGGAATTGCAAAGCAAAACTGTGAGCTTTGGCAAAAAACAAAACAAAAAAACACACACATAAAAGTAGATGTCAAAAAGTGCAATGCAATACACAATGAATGAAAATACATTTTAGGACAAAAATATCAGGACACCTGAAGATTTGTCACGTCAAAGGTTGGTCGGGTATCTTAAAGGAATACAAGAATTATCAAAAACTAACCAGCTATTCTGTGAAACAGTGAATTTCAACTCTTCCCTGAAAAAATTGTCAATTGATGTTGAGCGATTCTGATTGTATCGTACTTTTTATGAATATTCTTGCATTAAGTACAGTATCGGGATTTTTGGACAGTCACGTGATCATTGTGACGTATCGCATGCGTAAAATACACATTGAATGACATAGCTGTAAGTGACAGCAAAGAAACTCCACGAGAAATTATCGCATCCCACAGCGGACATCAAAGGTGGAATTACGCTTTATAGCAAAGAAGCACTTCTTCAAAAGCAGTACAGCCACGGAGATCTCGCCAAACATTTGTGTCTAGCCGAAAGTCATGATGAAACCAGCAGATGAGGAGGACGCATTCAGCCGGCGAGTCGAAGTTGGGGAGTGTCTCCAAGTTGCATGTTACAGAGGCTCAAATTACCAGTCAAGTCACCATTGACACTCTTAACTCTGGAAATGTAAATTGTGGACGGTGCCTAACCTGGACGGTCAAATATCCGGGTAACAGGCCCTGCTACATGTTGTGTGCTAAGGGCGCTTTAGCCCACATTAGGAAACACAAGGAATGACATGAAACCGGACGTGTTGAGGATTTGACTTAGAACAGAATTGGCGCAGTATTTGAGATCGAAGACGGTCCTTTCCTTGCCCATTACGTCACCAAACTGAAATGACCGAAGGCGACTTTCGTTTATGCACGGGATATGTCATCACGATCACATGACCAGGATAAATGGCGTTATTTTGATACTGAATCGGTTTAAAAGAAAATTCAGGGAATAAGATGCCACTTTTATACTTTATACACAATGCCTAATCCAATACCGGAAAACGAGTTATGTCTTATATCGCTCCTGTGTCCACCCGTTTTATTCTCCAACTTCTAATTCAAAACTGCTGCCTAAGAAATAGCATACCTATTACACAATGACATACTCCATGTCATGTCTCGTTTCAGAATGGAAACCACGAGCGGCGCTGTTCCACCTTTCTCCGGTATAGGTGTGTTTAAATTTAGCCTTGTGAAAACAGAACACGACACACACACATTTCAACACGGTCCACTCCAATCCACCAAAAAAGCCGGCGTTCTGCTTTCGCTTGTTGAATTTATCGCAACATTTTTTAAGCGCTCAGTGTAGCGTAAGGTACAATATTCCAGTCAGGAAGAAGGCAAAGTGTAAACAGAATGTGGTTGCCACAGAATGATTCACAGGCTATTTTTAAGGCTCGGAGTGGCGATGACAGGAAGTGAGAAATAGTCACAGGAATGCCAATGAAGACATTTTTTTGTATTTACAAAAAGTCATCCAATTCCGGCCACCTGACGTGCGCCGTTGCCGTAAATGTATTTCGACAGATTGCGAGTTGACTGCACCCTCAACAGGCTTGTAAAATGTGTACTGGATTTATTTTTGGAATGTAAAGAAAGCGGAACCGCTGTGCGGTTTGTGTTGTCACCTCAATCTTTCTCGCAGCTGAGGTCGTTCACAAAGTGGTTTTACTCTCACTTGCGACGGCGCTTTTATGAAAAAAAAAAAAAAAAAAGTAAAATCAAATAAGTCCCAAGGGGAACATCTTAGCATTTTTTTTTTATTTTTTTTTTTTAAACGTGTCGTAAACAAATATTCGGGCGTCCGGGTTGCCTGACCACCCATCAAGCGTGAAATTAAGCAACCAAGTAAATGTTTAATCTGTTTCCAAAATTGTGTCTTCTGAATTTTGTGAAATGTGATGTCATTTGGCAAATTTACATCATTTACAACCGCCCCCCCACACTTGACTTGGCCAAAATTTGTTGTTTCCAAGCTGGACTTGACAGAAGCACCAACACGTCATAGCAAAAAGCGAAAAGCATCTGATAACTGGCGGTTTCTCATGGCAGTTTATCTCATTTGCTCTCCCCCCCCCAAAAAAAAACATATAAATACGTTTTATTTTAAATGTTTTGTGCCCTAAAGACGTTTTTATACGTTTTTTTTTTTTTTAATCATTTTCTTTATTCTAGAGCATACAGAAGGCTTTGATGCAGCTTCTCAACTGCAAAGAACGATTGAAGAAATGGTAGTTATTGCATAAACGGCCAGCAGGTGGCAACAGAGCAAAGGAGATCAACCAGGGCCATGTTAAAAAAAAAAGCTCAATTACTCACAATTCTAAATAGATTTGTGAATGATGATGAAACTTAGCTATATTCTAATGCTAATTGTTGCAAAACGGAAACAGATATATATAGAAATATTTTTTTTATGATGAAAGAAGAGACTTTAATCTTTCTTTTGGTAGGTTCCATGTTTTTGTTGTTGTTGTTTTTTGTTTTGTTTTTAGCAACAGAACACAATATTCTGTGGGTCTAGCAAAATCATTCAAAATCGAGTAAAACAGCCGGGCGTGAAGGGGATTTGCTTCTGCGAAAATGGCAGTGAGTGAATGAGTTTGTGGGTCAAAATTTGTATTTTGTGCCTCATTAATGCATATCAAATATGCAAAACCAAGAACCAAACGCAGAGACAACCGTCCACAACCACCGAGACGGTTCCAAACAACGTGCACACAAAATACACATTTTGGGGGATTGATATTCCAATGAACAATTTGTACATCTGGGCTAGAAAAAGCTGTATAGCTTTTGTCCTTTGTCCTTTACTTGCACATTACCGTTTCTAGACAAAGTGCTGACTCATTTGTCCAGAAATTAAATTACTGTAATATTTCTACTCTGTGCACATTATACAAGATGACTTGACTTGACTAAAGGTTTGAAAGGAGCACTCAATACTAGTAGCCATCATGTCTAATGTATTTTAGTCTTCTACTTTCTTTTTTAACTTGCCCTGTTCGGCACAGGACAAAAGAAAAACGACAATATATTATAAATATAATATTACTCTGTAATGATAATTTTATCGATATGTGAATTTCATCCACTAAGAGAAGTGACAAGTAGAAAAGAGGACAGGACAAGAGCAAGTATCTCAAAGTATTTGAGTGCAAATAAGAGGACAGTCCAGAAAATTAAGAAGAAGAAGAAAAAACAAGCGCGGATGCGGACACACATCCTCAAACCATTTCTGAGGTCTGTCATGAAAAAAAAAAAAAAAAACTGTTATCAGTTCCAAGATGAGAGATGGGGAATGAAATCTTAGACTTTTGAAGGAAAAAAATGGTGAAAATGGCGTGTTGATGTTAAATTGAGGTCAGTCATGTCGCTTTGAGGACAACGAAGAGCTCGTTGGAATTTTCCTCCCCTCCGGGGAGTGTCTTTGGCCAAGAGCAACTTGTCAGCCTTAAGTCATTGACTTATGAATTTCAGCAATTGAAAACCATTAAATAAACGCAATAAAAATCATTTGATTAAAGACCCCTCCCCCAAATCGCCAGCCAAATACTTAACACGACTTCGCCCAAACGTTCTCTCTCGGGTCTTGGACTTTTGTTTCGAGTTAAGTCGAAACAAAATATCAAACAATAAACATCGGTAACAACATCAGCCAGGATGAAAAAATAAAATAAAAAAGGAAACGATTCCATGAGTCAGCGCCTCAGAAATGTTGGCGCAATCGTCGCTTTCCTGCATGCAAAAAAATGTGAACACGTGCACAAGTGCACGCTCGAAATACCGCTCGATACGGTAACCGGTCATTTGATCGTGGCCGTCCCAGGCCCCCGAATTGGGGGCTTCCATCTGCGCTGACCTGAGCAAATATTATGATGAACTAATAAGAAGATTGATTGTGCCAAATGTTGCCCATGGGATCGCGCCTGTCTTCCGTCCAGCACGCAAGCTCCCACGGTACCGCTTCGCAAAAAAGCAACGGCAATGATGGATGGGAGTCCGAAAAACGGGGCACGGCGCGCACAGACCGCCATCAGGCATCACTCGATATTATTTTCAATGTTTTCTAAACAACTGTCAGACACGCTGAGTGAAATGCAACATGGACAAGCTCAGAAATTTGAGGCTTGGACAGGACAAGCAGCCTGGAGTCGAGGCAAACAACTTCCTCGATTCGTCAAAATAGTCAAAACCAAGATATTGGATTTGTTTTTTTCTCTCTCTGACACATAAGAAAAAATATCACAGCTCGTGTTTGGTCTAAATCCTCTCAGGTCATTTCTCAGAAACAGCAAAAAAAAAAAAAAAAAAATGTTCCTGGGTCAATCTGACCTAGTGAATGTTTCAAAACTCATTCACTGTCAAGGCAAGTATTTGTATGTCTTTTTTTGTTCTCCATTCTGGAAAAGTCCATCCTTAATTCGATACTGTAAATCAGTGCCAAGGCACATATTTTATGTGAGGAAAATCTCATGGAACACCAAAAAACAAACATGCCACACTAAAGTATACCTTTATATACTGAAAGGATATTTGATAATAATAATTAATGCATACGTTGAATGAAAGGTAACAGATCAAGGCCAGCAAAATCATGGTCCACACCCCTTGTACCACAACTTAGACTAGCAATACCTGGTCTAATGCTACATTCGAGGATGGTCGGAAGTTGGATATATCTGAGTTGGTTTTTCCCAGTTCCGACCTGAAAGCGTTCGAGACGAAAGTAAACACATTATTATTATTATTATTAATTTATTTATTTATTTTATTTTTATTTAGCTTAACACATGGTAATGTCCCTGGAAGCTCTGCAATTTTTCTTATATTTTCTAAACACATTTGTTAATATAGTTTAAAAGAAAACTACACCCCCCTATTTTACTGCAAATGAATATCGGCTTGAAATATCGGTAATCTGTTTCGGTATCGACCTTGAAAAAAAACACATCGGTCTATCTATCACGAGCTAGATTGCTTTTTTTTTTTTTATACACTTCAAAAGGAATATATTTGAAATTGAATGCATCTATTTGTGTAACTCAAGGTTGTTTTGTGACATGAATACGATTTCAAAAACAAGATAGAGAGTTTTGTTGTTTGTTTTCTTATTATGCTGCTTTAAAATGAATTGTGAATGTATTGCCAGCTTGCCTTTTACCTTGAAGCACTTTGAATTTAGGCTTGTCATATGAAATATGCTATATAAATAAAATGCCTGAATCGTTTATGGAGAAGGGGGGGAAAAAAACATTCAAAAATTTTGCTCCCCCCCCCCCTCTAATCTGACACGCACAGCTGTCTTGGCGGGACAGCCTGCGCAGTACCTGCCTACTGGAAGCGTTGATCATTCTCAAAGCTTTCCATTCGGGATTTATGGAGCGAGTCAAGTCGACTTTCAGAGCATCAAAGCCAAGTTGGACTTGATGAGCGGCCCATCCAAGGGCAACAGAGAGGCACCAAGCCCCATCCTGAGAAAGGAAGTTACTATAAATGCCATTGCGTGGACTGACTCTCCACGGGATAGTTTGGCATATCGTTGTGCGCTCAGGATGGGAATTCCATTCGTCATTTTCACCAAAAATAGAACTTTCGGGACCTCCCAGGCTTGCTCTAGTTTGTCCAAAGGTGTAAAATCTTTATGTGCGTTCGGACTTTGCAGCTCAATGTAGCACACAACATTACCACACAGGTGCAACCGATTTAAACACTGAATCATAGGTTTCACAAGCTAGTGCAAAAAAATAAAATAATAATAATTTGGGAATGTTATGAACTCATTCACTCCCAGTCATTTTTACTGAAGTAACCCCCTTCGCTCCCGGCTGTTTTACTGGAATTTGACAGATTATTGTGTTCTATTGCTATAAAAAAAAAACATGGAACCTACCAAATAATTATTTTCTATCTGTTTCCATTTTGCAGCAATTAGTACTAGAATATAAGTTTCATCATTATTGACAAATCTGTTTAAAACAGTGAAGAAAAGATCCTTTTGCAATATAGCCCTAGTTGATCTCTTATACTCTGCTGCCACCTGCTGGCCGTTTTTGTAATAACTACCATTGCTTCAAACATTCTCTTCAGTTCAGAGGCTGCATCAAAGCCATCTGTATGCTCCAGCATTAAAAAAACAATAAAAAAAACATATAAATACATCATTGGGAGCATGGTAATATTTAAAATAGAACGTATGTATACGTTTTTGGGAGAAAATGAATTAATAAATCTGAGATTTGATGAGCTCAGACTCAAGTTTTGAACAATGGACCTCTGGCCTTCGAGTTGAGCGAAACTGAAACAAAACCGCGTGTACAAATTCTCCATTTTGGGTACAAATACATTCACACAATTTGCATTCAGTAGAATTGATCCAATAAGTAAATGTTGGCTATATTATTGGTACCATACAATGCTCACTGGATTAGGCACCCTTGACATTTTTCTACTGCAATCCAATGATTTCTCCTTCATAGAGACAATATTCATCTTTTCAACCATTATTTGTACCATTTATTATGGATTCCCCTTTGCATTGCAAAGCAAAAGAAAAGCAAATACAAAGACAACAGACTGCAAAGTGAGATATAGTTACATACTGTAATAAATCAACATTTTAAAACAGGCTCAAAAACATGTCCCTTTTTAAACAATTACATGACATGACCTTACTTTTTTATTATTCGTTCTTGTTTGAAGTCAGTAAAACTGCTGGGATGGAGAGTGCGGGTGGTGGTATGCATGGTGAGCAGACAGCGAAGACACTTTTTGGTGCACTTCTCTGTGCAAACTGCTCCTATCTATTTTCTCAAGGTTTGAAGCGCCTTTTCCACAATGCATGTTTCATCTCCTCCTGGGCCGATTATCGTCGCCGATATTCAGCATTTTGACGAATATCGGAATCGGCCATTTTGAGAAATCATACGGCCGATAATAGATCAATTTAAAAAAAGTGTTCAGAGGGAAAAAAAAATAAAATAAAAAATCAGGGAACTAAGTATTGAAATTTTCATAGATGTTTCTAACCTTGGGGACTATCGGCACTTTCTGTTTTTGTTTGAAATTAAAACTAAGTAACATTTTTAATACTTCAGATATATTGAAATTAAATAAAATAATAAATAAAAGCTAGTAAAAAAATGAATATCGGCTCTAAATATCGGTTATCGGCATCCTTTGACTACTAATGATCGGTATCGGTATCAGCCCTGAAAAAACAGATATCAGTCTATCTCTACTTGTTAGTCACAATTTAAGTTGGTGTTAAGGATGTAACGATATCCAAACATCACAATATCGTACAAAGATATCGATACAAAGAAAAGCTAAAAAATGTAAAAAAAAAAAAAAAAAAGAGCTCATACTAGAAAAACCCACAGTATTGTGCTTTTTTACATTACAGCAATGAAAAATATTGTCAAAATATTACAAATATTATATATAAAAAATATATAATATATATTGAGGTACTTACTTGCTAATGCAAGCACAGATTGAGTTTCTACACACATAGTCTGTTCTAAAGTATATTACGTTCACCTTTATACTAGATTTTAAACATAGAAGGGCCAAACCATGTCTTGTGAAAATTTAACTGCACTTAAAAAAAATAGCCATCTGAGGGCGCTAGAAATTCACAAATGGAAATCAATCTGACTTTCTTTTTTTTTTTTTTTTACAGATGTGCTGCTTTTAATGTCGTGACATGATGACGATGATATACTGTATTGTGGCTGTTTTAATATCGCAATATCACGATACTGCCGTTATTGTTACATCCCTCGTGTTAGCTGGGTAACACGTTACGTAATTATGCCAATGCAAAAATCTCGACGTGACATCCGAGTGAATATGTTAAAAACAGCTTCTGTCTTGTCGTTCGACGTTCAATCAGTGGGTGAAAATGCAAATTGTAGGCGAGCAACCGAGCACTTGCGAAATCCTTCGGATGGAACATGGGACGCGGAGCGTGGCAGGCAGTTCTCATCCTTTTAACGGATGGAGATAATGGCCGGGCCAAATTGTTCCCAGGCGCTTGTCTTCACCGTGCCCCGCTGAAATTTCCAGGATCCGGGGAGTACAATAATCCGATTTTTTTTCCTTCCTCTGCAAAGAAGAAGCGAGAGGGGCTTAGAAATGCCATGTCTACTTGTCACGACCCCCTTTTGTCTCCCCTCCGCCCATCTGTGGACCCCGGGCCTCAGACGCCGTTCCTTTTTTCAAGAGCTCACTGTCACGGCCTCAAATAAACCTGCTCGAGGTGCCAACCCTGTTTTCCATTTTCCCCGTCTTTTTTTTCCCTCCCTCTCGCTTTCTTCCCCCGCTGTTTATCCGACTCTCGGCAAAATGGTGAAGTGGCGGAGTTCACGCCGAGGTTGATGGAAATTCACCAGATCGCTTACAAACTGAGAAAGAAGCTTGGGCCCGATCACCGGGATGTGAGTCACGCCAGGCTCCCCCTGTGTCAGGAATTGAGTACACAATGCGTAATAAGCACTTCTGCTGCGTGCTAAGTTGGTCTGGTCATGACATCTTGAAGCCGAGGGCCGTGCCAACGCTTCCTGCTACAAAGACAAATTGTGCGTGCGGAATTGCCTGCGGAGAATCCGAAAACGCTCACCCCACCCCACCGCCTGTCCGAGCGCCAGGCGCTCTGTGGGGACTCGGTATAATGCTGGAATTTAGTTCCTCGCCTCGTTTCAGGTGAAATCCTGACGGACGGGTATTTTATTGGTGATTAGAAAGGCAAAATATGAAACGTTATTGTTGGGATATCTTGAGGTCGGACCAAAGTCAAAGCATTGCGAGAGATTTGATAATTCCAAGAGCCTGAGTAAAAGTAATCATTTCCGAGTGTGCGCCCTTTTTCTGGCAGTGTTCTAGCACAGCAACAAAAACTTCACATTAGGTATGTTAATGCTGCATTCGAGGATGGTCGGAAGTCGGACTTTTCCCGAGTTCAAACCAGGAAGTGTGTACGGGAACGCCCCCTTGAACTCGGAAATTCCACTTGCGACGATGGAACCAACGGACTATAAGTGACGTCACTCGACAACGGCGACCCCTTTGGAAACGCATACTGTGAATGGTTTACTCGAGTATTAAACTAGATAGCGTTCTTCATTCATAAATATTCAACAGGACTTACGTAACGCAACGTACGTGCCAGTATGCCGCTATCTCCCTGCATGAAACTATACGGTGAACTACTCAACTGTATAGAACGCTTATGAAATAAGATTTATAAACAATAAATGAAGCAAAATTGCGAAAAGGTAAGTTTCAAAATGAGTTTTGAGGACCCAAATAAAAAACAATTTATCACCAGTGTTGGGAAAGTTACTTTAAAAATGTAATTAGTTATAGTTACAAATGACTTCTTTTAAAAAGTAATTACGTTAGTAACTCCCTTACTGCTTTCTGAAAGTAATTAGTTATTCAGCTAAGTAATTGTGTGTTTTTTTGTTTTTAATAATGTTCTATCTCTAGTGAAAAGAATGTTTATAATAATGAAGAATAAAAATAATATATTTTAGAACATCTATCTATTGGAACTCCAAAGATTGCAACTTGCCACATGCATAGAAGTAAAAATGTATATTAAAAAAAAAAATACATATTGAACATAAATAACATTCACACACTTTACTGTAATGCAAAACTATGAAGCCCAAATGTAAACTTAAATGTAAAAAGAAGAACGGAAATCCGATAACCACTAAACTACACTCGTTGTCTAAGAAGTTAGCAAAACTCTTTCGGCATAAACTTGAATAAGACCCCTGGGTTACCCCTTTTCAAACCCGAACATTTGATCATATAAACACGGTGGGGGTAGCTCCTTTGAACAAAACTTTGGTTTGTGTCTATTCGCAAGGTCTCTTGGCCTTTTCAGTACAGCAAGTAGTTGCGTACGCAGCGGCCATCTTATGTTGACACTCTCTAAAAATGGACCCAATTTGAATATCTTGATTACTCTGCCGTGTCTTCACGTTATTATCTGTCTCTATGCCGAAAATAACACAGCGTCGAAATATTAGGGGTGCCAATATATTATAAATTTTAAATCATAGTTAATGGCAAGATTTCAGGAGTTAACTCTCAATTAATCGCAAATTAATCGCACAACATTTTCACGTTATTATCTGTCTATATATACTGGCTTATATACGTATCAACAAATACGGCGATGCATCACACTTTTGGAGTGGGTAAGAAACTGACTAAATTATTAATGTGGTGAGTGAAATTAATTTACCGTCTTTTATTGACCGTTAAAAGTTAAATGATGTCTATTTGCGTAATAACATTTAGATCAGGATGTTTTACGGGAGTAACTCTGTCCGCTCAACATTGGCTTGTCATTGGACGCCCACCGGTGTGGCTCAGTGATAGTCGTCATCTCACAGCCCAGAGGTTGCGGGTTCAATCCCATGCCATTGTGACCATGTCGAAGCATCCTTGAGCAAGATACTGAACCCCACAGTAGCTCCTGATGCTACAACCGTGCAGTGTAGATCTCTGGCCTGGAATAAAGTATAAAAAATTGAGGATTGTAAATACTTATTTTTAAAAGAAAGTCAGATATGACGATGGTGAGTCATATTTTACAAGTCACTGAAGAGTTGCAGCATATGACACCACAGCCTATAAAGTTACCGCATCTTATCACTTCTCTGTCTTCCTGATGGCGTCGTGGAGCTAGCTGTTTGTTTTGGAGCGTACGGCGCCCATATCATTGTCTTCCTAGCCATACAGGTAGGCCTGCGGGAGAGAGAATGGAGCTCTTTGACAAGGAGAGAGACGCTGTCGACTCCCACATGCCCTTGCTCATTCTGGAGTGAAACGAAACGGCCTGTGCCGTGAAGTCCTTTCTCCAAACAATAGACCCATTCTACACGGAGAGGAGTCGCTGTCTGAGCTGAATACGATATCTTCGATTCCAGAATTCTCACTTTTTCATTGATTTTACTCTACTAATTGTTATTATTGCAAGTCTGTCTGATTTTGTTCATATTTGCCTTCAGAAAGTATTAAGATTTTCTTGGTGCTGGTGTATTTGATTTTTGGGGTTAATCATCGCAGTTTGTTGGCGATCAATACAGGTTGTATCCTGACCCTAATGACGAAAAGGACAACAAAATGGATGCTTTTTAACCTGTAAAAAAACAATATTTGACCTGTAACACAACATGCTATAGACAATGGACACATGGACGATGAAGATTCAGAGCCACTTTCAAGCGATAAAAGCTGCTTGATTGCTTCATTCAACCCTCTATCGGCTGTCATGGACTACGTTAACATGCGGTCAATAATATTCCTTTCAAAACCCCAAATATTGGCAATATTCAGGTTTTGAGAGGAATGCCATGTAAACATGCGCAAAACCCAGAATATCCCTTTTCTAAACCAAAAATTTGGTCATACAAAAGCGTTTCGGTGTACCTCCTTTCAACGTAACTTTGGTTTGTGTTCTGCACATGCTTTTGCTGCATTCGAGGATGGTCGGAAGTCGGGCTTTTCCGAGTTCAAATCGGGAAGTGTGTACGGGAACGCCCCCTTGAACTCGGAAATTCCACTTGCAAAGTCAGACTACAAGTGCCGTCACTCTACAATGGTTTCACCTTTGGATACACAGACCGTGATTGGTAATTTACTTGAGTATAAAACTAGATCGCTCTCTTCATTCATAAATATTCAACATAACTTGACGTAACGCAACGTACGTGACAGTATGCCGCTATCTCCCAGCATGATCTTATTCAGCGAACTGTATGGAATGCTTATGAAATAACATAAAAACAATAAATGAAGCAGAACTACTAGTTTTCTGGAGGTCAAAAATGAGTTTTAAGTACCAAAATAAAAAACAATTTACCACTATCCGCCATTTTGGTTGTTTACTTTCGCCTCAAACGCTTTCAGGTCGGAACTGGGAAAAAAACAACTCGGATATATCCGACTTCCGACAATCCTCGAATGCAGGATTTATTCGCAAGGATAACTGCTTGCATGTGCAGCGGCCATCTTACGTTGCCGCTGGCCTAACATTCCTAACTTCACTCCATGATTTCGCCGCAGCGTTTTCACATTGTTTTCTGTCTCTACGGCGAAAATGCCACAGTGTATTAAAGACGCATATGCGTGTATATAAGCCACCGGAAACAAGCAGAAGTAAACAAACATGGGGACGCAGCATAGAACTACACTTTTGAAACAAGGAGGTAAACTGACTACTTTATTAGGTGTGGTGAGTGACATGAATACAATAAATTTTATTGACTGTACACATGGGAATAACGTCGCTGCAAAAAACGAACTCTTAACTAACATATAATTTCTAAAATTTAACTAATTTGCTTATTTTGCTTTGACAAGTTATTTTTACTTAAAATGAAATTGTCAAACATGATCATTGTGCTTATTTTTAGATACTTTTTACTGAATGTTCTTATTTGATCAAGCAGTCTTAAAATAAGCATTTTCCACATTTTAACATGACAACGAAAAAACATCAAAGGCACTGAACTGGGGTTTCATAAGATGAATTTTCTTATTTTAACATTTTGCATAATCTAGAAATAAGATAAATGGAAAAATTACAAGCATGAAAACAATCAGTGCGTTTCGTTATACTTACTAAGCTCATTTTTCGTCTTTCCAATACTCTGACGTCCAAATTCAGTGGCCTAGTGGTGGAGTGCCTATCCTCAGACTTGGAGGTTGCGGGTTCAATGCCAGCTTGGGTCATACCAAAGACAATAAAAATGTGACCTGTTACTTCCCTGATTGACACTCAGGTAATGTTATCCAAGCGTACAAAAAAATACATACGTATTTTGAGAAAATAGTTCTACTTATTACAGCTTGGAAAAAGTCAATATACATTTTTTTTTTTTTGTATAAAAATACTATTTTCAAGAACGCTGTGGTTGATATGGGAATAGTATTATTTTCTTATTTTTCTAAATCTTACAGGTAAATTTAAGTAAGTTTTTCTTATTCTATTGGCAGATAATTTTGCTTATTTAAAGTAATAAATGTCTTATTTTACTATATTTTTTTTCAGAAATTTTCTACTGCCCTTTTTGCAGTGATATTTGCGTAACAACGTCCGTGTGTCACAGTTTAGATGGGGATTTGTGTAACTTCTCCCACCCAAAAGCCAAAGGTTGACATATGCTCCCACAAAAAAAAAATAAAAATAAAAATACTAATAATAGGGAGAAAGATCTGCTGGAAATATGAACTGTTTTAAATTGAGGAAAATATGCAAGTCTCCTTCAAATTTAAAGTCTGGCGACTAAACCTTCCCGTCCCCCATTGTGCCGAATATCTTTTTGTGGCATTGCATACAAGGAATACATTGTGTTCTTCAACTCAAAGCGATCCACAAATAAACTGCTAATCTTCAAGTCAACGGCAGTATTGTTTTACACGCTGCAGTCGGTTGTAACGCGAAACCCGGATTGCCGAAAGCTCGACATTGCCGTTTAACACAATTAAAAGGCATGACGAGTTAAGGCAATGTGATACCAAACAGCGCATCGAGAGGTCAGTCAGTCATTATCAAGATCAACGTAACTTCATCCCGCCAAAATACGAACCGCTAAAAACCCCATCCTCTCGTCTCGTGTTACGGACTCGAGTGAACGCTTGTCAACAAGATGACGGTCCCAGCGTGCCGTCTCACGTTTAACATTATTTTTCCGCCAGTCTCGCAGGATTGTTCCCACTTTACTAAAAAGTCAGACAGAAGAGCTTTCTAAGAAATACACAGTGGCGCAGCAAGTGACTCAAGTGAAAAAAAAAAAAAAAGATTTATTGGGTTGACGAATAGGAAAGGGCTTGTACATTTTTCCATATTTTGTTTCCATGCAACCTTATTCCAAAATGATTTTCTTCGAAATTGTAACACCCTCATAATGACAAAAAAAAAAAAAAAAAAAGGATCTTCAAATCAGTGTTAATTTAGCTTTAGTTAGTCTTTTGACTAAAATGAATTAAAATTTTAGTCATAATTTCATCATCTGATTGTAATTCAGTTTTAATCCAATTTAAGTCGACGAAAATAAAGAACAATTTTAGTCGACTAAATTTATAGTTTAGTCTTTTTTCCTTCAGCATACATTTCAGCTTTCATACAGAAAATTATAACACACCTATTTGGAAATAGTTTAACACGCAAGACACATTTAATATAACGGTGTCTTTATTAATTGTTTCAATGAAACATGTTGAACTGACAATAATATATCTTAGTAAATAAAGTAATTTAAAAAAAGGTGCATAATTGCTTGAGATTAATCTTACAGCTGCACAATGAATGTAAAAATGTTTGAACATTAAATTTTCAATCCTTCTGATTGGATTGTGTGAATTTTGGTCACTTTCATTTTCGTTTTAGTCACTGACGAACTTGCCAGTCAATTTTAGTTATCGTTATAGTCTCAATGAATGGCTTCTATTTTAGTTTTCGTTTCATTTTCGTCAGAATTTTTTTTTCGTGACCCGTAGATGAAGCACAAACCAACAAATCTCCAAGTTTAAGGAATTGCCCGTACTGTTGTAAGACCTTGTCCATGCAAACTAAAGGAGACGCCCAACCACGTCAGTGACCCCAATTGTTTGTGCGTATCACGTAGCCGGTGCGAAGGTTTGAGTGCGTCTGACAGGCAGACACTAACATGCGTCCTCAAATAAAAGCAAGCACAGGAGGGAGATTTGTAGCTTGTAAAAACACACAGACAAAAATAGTGCATTTGTTGCACTTGTCAAACAGCACCTGCAGAATTCTTTTGTGTTTTACAAGCGAGACAAAAAGAGAACCAGCCAACGTGCTGTCAATATTAGGCAGGCATTGACAGGTTGCTTTCATAGCAGAGGGATGACTGTTGAAAACGTTCTTGGGTCAAGATGCTGCCTGTCAAAACATTTGTAAGATTGCTGTGTACTCCAGAAATAAAGGATTCTTCGTCAAATTTGATACAGTTGGAGATGTAAATATCATAGAAACGACATGGTCGAGGTTAACTCATTCAAACACAAAAACATGCAAAACAGTTTTTTAAATATTTTGTCCTTCACAACCAAACATGTGTTTATATGTTTTTTTATTTATTTTTTTTAAGCAAGAGCATACAGAACACTTTGATGCAGCTTATGACATGAAGAGGTGGCTTAAAGAAATGTCAATTAAAAAAAAAAAAAAAAAGGCCAGCAGGTGGCAGCAGAGAATTAGAGATCAGCCAGGGCCATGTTGCAACAATCTATTTTTGTCAGTGTTTTCACCAGGAATGTGAATAATGACGAAACTTAGCTATATTATAACGCTAATTGCTGCAAGACAGAAACAGATACAAATCTACTTTTTTCCTGATGAAAGAAGAGACTCTAACTTTCTTTTGGTAGATTCCATGTATTTATACATATATATAGTCCAGTAAAACAGCTGGGAGCAAAGTGGGCTGCTTGAGTGAAAATGGCTGGCAGTGAATGAGTTAACGAAGCTAAGCAGGCTTCATGTTAAACAATATACGATTTATTTCTCCAACTTCAATAATAAATTCAAAGATATGTGGATACATTCATCTATGCAGTTGCATTTGTGTGCATTTCAAACTATGAATGTTGGCTACCGAAAGACAAGAATACAAAGTCCTAAAATCCAAGAACAAGGCCATTTTTCTTTGTACTTGCTAAATAAACAAATGTTAAATACATAAATAAACATTTCAGTTGATTACGCTTAGGAACAGCTACAAAAGACAAATCTTCGTCTTCTTCTTCGTCTTTTTTTTCTTCGTCTTCTTCGTCTTCATCTTCTTCTTCCTCTTCTCCATTTTCAGCAAATCGCTGATTCTCATGTAAGTTTTCCCGATGAACAGATTCGATCATAGAGATGATTAATGCAAACACATCGTATGGCGGTAACAGACAGCACCGGCGTTAACTTGTGTGTCTTGGAGCGAGAAGACACAGGTTGAAACGGCTGCTTGGGACCGATGCCAAGAACACATCCATCTTTTGGCAGCATGCCTCGCATCTGCCTCTTGGCACATCTTGTTTTAGCTGCTGACTGACAGCTTTAACAATGTGGACTGAGCCAAGTAACAGCCCAAGGCACATTGTAACTGTAGCCATGCAGTTATTTGGGTCTTCTGTTTATTGGATTTTATTTTATTTTTTTGGGGGGGGATCTCATACTTATGAATCTACCATACATTGCAAGCAACTAGTATACGATAGTAGGTCTTTTCAGTATTATTATGTCCTGTGAGCTTTGCTTTTAAGTACTGTACTTATTGAGTCGTAAGTAATAGGGTGCATATTAAAATACAACTATTGACATCCAATTTACGGTCTTCAGTCAACCGGAGAAACAAGAAGTAGTTTTGGGGGATGTGGCAAGAATTTGGAGTAGCTGGCAGAAATCCAAACAAGCACGTGGAAAACGTGCAAGCAAGGTTCGAACGAGGGGTGGCTCGATACCACTTTTTCCATATCCAATACCGATTAGGGATGTAACGATAATGGCAATCAAATATGGCACTTTACTGTACTTATCATCTTATTTATTGATTGAATTTTTATGTTATTATTATTATTATTATTATTATTATTATTATTAATTCAATCTGGTGTAACAACCTTAATTATTGATTGATTTAATTTTTATTTTTATTTTATTTTAATTATTATTATTATTATTATTAATTTAATCTCTGGTGTAATAACCTTATTTATTGATTGACTGAATTGTTTATTTTATTTTATTATCTGTTCTTATTTCAGTTTGCATGTTCTCCCCGTGCCCGCGTGGGTCTTCTCCGGGTACTCCGGTCTCCTCCCACATTCCAAAGACATGCATGGCAGGTTAATTGGGCGCTCGGAATTGTCCCTAGGTGTGCGTGTGAGTGTGGATGGTTGTTCGTCTCTGTGTGCCCTGCGATTGGCTGGCAACCAGTCCAGGGTGTCCCCCGCCTACTGCCCAGAGCCAGCTGAGATAGGCGCCAGCAGCCCCCGTGACCCTTGTGAGGAATAAGCGGTCAAGAAAATGGATGGATGGATGGATGTTCTTATTTCTGCTGGACATGTAAATTTCCCAGAGGGAGCCATCCCAAAGGGATCAATAAAGTCAAGTCTAAGTCCAAGTCTGTTTATTTGTTAGCACTTTGCTAGGTTCAGACCGGATATGAAATATCGTGTCTCGCTAGCTTTTGTTAGCCGTGAAACTACACGGAGGGTTGCTTTGAGTGGAGAACAGGACGGGATCCGAAGAAAGACAACTTGGTTGATAGTTCAATATCTGTAAACAGTATAATGCAACCATTATCCAAACTTTTATTTTGGCTAGCTAGTAGGACTACATTTCCCATGATTCATAGAAACAAAAGCAGGAAGTAGTTGTCGTTCCGGTACGGCAAAAACATAAGATGTCTGCTAGCACATCGTGCAAAGTGAAGTTGAGGATATATGATGGAGTTCAGGCACTCCTGCGCCATCCCACATTCTGAAAACATCCTTTTAAAGTTTCAGTTTAAACTTTAACTTTTCCAAAAACTATCATTTCTTAAATTTGTGAATAGCCAACCGCTAATAAGCACGGGTAGACTCAACTGCACAGTACGTCAATTTTCACCAGCCCATTTTCCAAATTTGCAACAAAAAAAAATCATATTTCGCGTTATTAAGTTTGCCCTTCGCAGGCTTTTTTTGAGCGGCAGCCACATTTTAACAGGTAAAGAATGAAAATGAAGCAAAAAGGCCGCTGGTGGCTTAGCGCGAGACACGTCCATCACCGATCACCGTCCCGCCACGTCGACGATGTGTCCTTGTGAAATTCTCCACCTGAGGCAAAAAAAAAAAAAAAGCCTGTCACGCCGTTGTGTAGTCTGTCATTACCCGTCGTCTATTTGACAAGTCGTTTGTCTACAGATGGAATTTAAATGATTGTACGTTTCTAATTTCTTTTTTTTTTTCAAAGTGATGTGGTGACTGAGGTGTGCAGCTCAAGTCAATCTGCAGCAAAGACAATATTCACCTTGAAGTATAGATAAAATATAAAAAAAATTAAAATAAATAAATAAATATATATATATATATATATATATATATATATATATATATATATATATATATATATATATATATATATATATATAATTAAATTATTATTAAATTATTATGCTATTAAATGTGTTTCACAAGTGTCTCATTTAGGACTTGGGAATTGCTTGGCTAAAACTTCTTAAATTTGAAATAGTTCACTATAAACATCGGACAAAACAAAACAAATCAAAAAAAAAAAAAAACTAACTACAGGGGTAAAATGGTTGTCCTGAACTAAAACTACACTAAAATGTTTTTGTTGACTAAAACTAGACAAAATTACTTTTCCTTGGACTAAAATGCTAGATTTATATTAAAAAAAAAAAAAAAAGACGAAATAAGAATGAGATGAGGTTGACTCACTGTGATTAAAACTAACAAACCTGACTGAAATTGGACTAAAACTGAGACTAAATTTAAAAATGGCGGCCAAAATTAACCCTACTACCCACCCAGTTTACCACAAAGTTCCTACGGAAGTGATGGAACCCAAATTTGTATGTTGTATGTCAAAGCATAATTCAAAGCGCAAGTTCAGGTAAGTCATATGTTTATTAGTTTTTTTTTTTTTTTTACTTTCCCGACCGATTTGGACACTTCAGCATGCCGCTTGGGTCAAAGCGATCCAGGGAAATGATTGCTGTTTCTGATCAATGACATCACAAAAGGGTTACCATCCATGGTCTTGGTCGGGTGTAGTGTTAATTTTGCTGGCCAATTTTAAATTTAGTCTCAATTTTAGTCCAATTTCAGTCATGCTTGTTCGTTTTTTAATCACGGTTAGTCAACCTCATCCCGTTTTTATTCAGTCCATTTTTTGTCGACGATAAATTGAGCATTTTAGTCTTTATTTTAGTCTAAGAAAACATCATTTTATTCGTCGTTTTAGTCAACAAAAACTGGCAACGTTTTAGGCTAGTTTTAGTCAGGACAATCATTTTACTCCTGTGTATTTTTTGTCAGGAGATTATGTTGAACATTTCGGATCTAAAACTATTTCACATAAAATTTCCTTATCTTTTTGATGAAAAACAACTTCATACACAATGACAGTGGCTACTGTGGCTCCATGCTATGAGCTAGCAAGTTAGCCAGGATTAGCTAGCGAGTTGCATTAACATTATTGTTGTAACGTTATAACCGTTGGATTAATGTTAAATTATAACTATATATTTTTTTAAAACCTGTCACCGTGAACCCACCTCCTGTCTGTCCCATGCATTTGTGCTGTGTGTCACATGACAGTGTCACATACGTGACATATTAGCAGAGACAAGATTTTACAAAATCATATCATTTTCATCTCGTTTTTGTTCTTGAACTAAAATGTCCATATTTTTTATTAAGCGAAGTACATTTTCGTCTCATCTTCATTAATCGACGAAAATGCATACTCATTTAGTCCCAGCTATTGTTTTTTTTTTAAATGAGGGTTTTAGTCCAGTCTAATCTAGTTTTAGTCCGGTGAAAAATGTGTGTTAACGAAATTATTTTTGTTTAGTTTTTGTTGACAAAATGAACACTAGTTGGGTGGTGCACGTCATGCGTTGTCTTGACAGTTGTGGCTCCTAGCCAGCACCCGAACGGTTAAATTGCGATGGTTTCACTTAAAATCGCCTCAGACAAACCCCTCCACGTTGCATTCCTCGAAGCCCACCGCAAGACGGACCAAACAATAAAGTGGCATGTCTCCACGCTTCTCCCGCTTTTCGGCTGAGTGCACCACCACTGCAGGATACTCATAGAAAATACTTGTGGTTGATGAATGACGACGTTCAAATTCATCCCTGCTTATTCTTCTATGTCATGCATGCGTTCATCTGTCTGTCTATTGGCACATACCAGATAAAGACACCAAGGAGACATTAGTAAATATTGAGTTTGTCTTGTTGGTCTTCCTCTGCCCAATGTTGGAAGGTTTTATCATGTTCGTCACATTCAAAAGACGTTTTCATTTTCATTGCTCTTTATTTTATGTACAATCTCCCCTACACGAATGTTAAATGACTCTCAAGGGATGTCAAAAAGTAAGTCACTGCACCTGTGCCAGGTTTGGTTTAAGTTATCCTAACCTACAACAACAACAACAACAACAACAACAAATGTTACCGGTAAGCCCGATTATTACCAAATGACATATTACCTCCATACTGGCCCACATGTACTGGCTCCCGGTCCGCCTGAGATGCACCTTGCGTTCCATACCGAGTAGGAGTGGGAACCTCTGGGTACCTCACGATACGATACGATATGACGATACCGCGATTATCGATATATTAGTCAGTAATAAATCCACGATAATCGATATCTAATCTATGATAAAACTAGTCAAGACAAACTGTTTTTTCAATGAGAAAATAGTTTCTTTTTGTACCATCACTGAAACAAAATATTAAAACATGTCAGTCAGTTACAGAGTCAATTGTTTCATTTTATAAACTGTGACAATTTTTTTATTAATATTGCAAAAGTAAATAAATGAATAAATAAAATGACTTAAATATTAAATCCAATTAAATCAATATTAATGTTCCTCAGAAATTCTGTGCTTCAAAAAGTTGAAACATCTCTTTTAATTCTATTTTCGTGGATTTTTAAAAAAATTTTATTTCTAAAGCTCCACACCTCCGCTTTTAGATTTTTTTTTGCCACCACAAATGGTTTCAGAGTTACGGAGACTTGGGAAAACCATGCGTCATTTCCTGTCTCCTGCGTCACTCTCCTCTATGACAAATGTTTGCCCCTACTCCACACATGAAAATCTGCCGTAACGTATTTGGCATCAATGCAAAGTTTCGCTTCTCTGCTCTCAGAATATCACAAATAGTTCCGGATTTACAGTGATTTGAAGTCACACCCCTCTGACGCATGACTTCCTCATCACGTGACACGTGACATTCGGCCAACTAACGTAATGTATGAGGCATCGACGTAAGGCTCTGCTCCTCTGCTTTCAGAATCCGTTGGAATTATGCTCCGAGTGCTATCGGTTCAGGAGTGACGGTAATTTGAAAAATATGCGGAATTTGCTGACTGAGGTGACAGGTTCGATTTTTGAGGGTTAAAATTAGTGTTGTTCCGATACCGATACTGGTATCGGCAGAGGTGCCGATACTGCATAAAAACAGTGGTATCGGTATTGGTGACTGCTCACAAGTAACATGCCGATACCATTCATTCCAACGCTAATATAGGATTTTGGATGCAGCATCTTGTGTCTTGCTCATGCACAAAATTCACTGATATGTGACATGTTCACTGCATGCCGATCTAAGATATCCTATTGGCCCTTGAATGCTCTGAACCAATGGAAGGACAGCTTTTTCATGTTGAGAAAACAAAACAAAACGTAAGTATCGGTATGGTATCGGCCGATACTGCAAAGCTGGGTATTGGTATCCGTATAGGGAGCCAAAAGACGGTATCGGAACAACACTAGTTGAAATGTTACAATTGAAGATATAATACACAGTTTTCATAGAAACGGATGCAAAACTGAGTCAGATAAATGTCTTCCACTAGTAAAAGTAAGCTCATGAGTCTCATTTTCCCGCCACTCTTATGAGTCGCTCCCCCTAGTGGCCTGCCGAGTAATTGCTCAAAAAGTAATGAACAATGGATCCGTTATAGTGGCTGTATATTAACTATGAATATCACGATAATACTTGCGTAGGCGTATCAATAATCTATTGGGAGACAAAGTATCACGATTTATCACGATATCGATATATCGTCACACTCCTAATCCCGAGCCTCATGTACGCAACTGAATTTATCAACTCAATTTTGGCACAACTGCTAAAAAAAAACGTGACCCTGCATGGAAACCAAACCCTCCATTGAAAAGCTTGACTCCTTGAAGTAATTCAGTCAGTGGGGTCCGATAATGTTGGTACTGTATAAATTGACTGCCCCAGTGCCCTCACCTCAACCCCATCAAACCAGGCCATCCAGTCCATCATCATTGTCTGCCCTCTCAAAGATTCTTCTGGACGAATGGACACAATCATCGCAAATCTTTCCACAAGAGTGAAATCTGTTATAGATTCAACCGGCGAGAAGGGCATACAAAATAGAACCTGGCAATATATGACGAGTCATCTCAAGTTCAATGGTATTTTTTTTATCTTATAGTTGTACAGCAAACATTACGTCCCTTTCCCGACAGTTTGTCCTCACCTGTTTGTAGCTAGCCAACATTTACCAAAACTTGTCCCACGTCCAGATGTTTGTTTTAGCAACCAATGATGCCTTTCAAATGTCTCTTTCTTCTGCTTGATGGCATCCTTCACTTTTGTATGTTTTTTTTTCTTTTTGTTCCTACAAACTTATACCTCAGTATACCTCAGGAAGCGCCAGTATTCTCCTTGACTAGTATCCATGTGCTGTTAGTGACATCTGATGTATGTATAGTAGTATGACCAGAAAACCGTCAATCTATACTTTTGATGAACCTTGTCATCATATACTTGTTTGTGAAGTTTGTGTCAGGACTTTGAAAGGAATCCTTTCAAGAGCGATGCTGTCTTCTTCGCCCAACGTAAACATATATATATGGGGCGTATTGAATGTTTATAATAATATACTTATGTTCGTGTGAACGCCACAGGCGTAAGCTCTGAAATGTTTTTGGAATTATGTTTCTATCTGCTTCAGGAGCTGAGATATCAATTAATTTGTAATATTGTTGAATTTCCAGGAAAACTTCAGGTTTTCGGGGGTGAATCTAAAGTCACGTATAGGTTTTAGAGACATGTTTTGCCAAGCGCTTTAGGCCTTAATGGGTTAAAGATTGAGTGCAACACGTATTATCCTGCTTGACAGACAGACGGAAAATCTAGCTAACATCAGAAACAATGGCATAACCTCTTTTGGCCTAGGTGGGATAGCTCATTGACTCACTGCCACAGGCCAGAGGCATTTCTCTTCTTGGCAGCGCCGCGGAAGACTTTTCTCATAATAGACTCTCGTGCCAACCAATAACCACCAACTTCTATATTTAGCTTTTTTGGCGGCACACCTTCACGCCCACGCTAAACAAGAACAAATGAGCCAATAAAATTGCACGCCGGACAAGATGGAACATAATATCGCATGTTAAAAGTTGGGAACGGCTTTCTCCTTTGGGGGGTAAAAATAATGCATGAGTCCAAAAGGGCAAATTCTGTCATGAATATTAGCAGAGATCAAATACATGCTGTCGTTTTCCATTACCGTAAATAGACAGAGATGTATAGTTCCGTTTAAAAACTCTCAAACGACTAACATATGACCACAAGGTCTCATGTGACATAATGGCGATAACGTCATCCTACAATTTTTCATCTCAATGTCGTTTCAATGAAAACTCCTGAGAGTGATATCTTACTTAATGTTTGCTTGATGATATGATGACATCCTCGGATGAGTTATATTCAAGACGTCGTAATGCGCCACATCAGCCCTTGGTCACTGATGACATCGCTTCAAAATGCTGAGTAAGGACATGGAAATTTTGTAGAACTCGAGTTCAAATAATTCAAAATGAAATTGCCAGCTTTTGTTTCTTTTCTTTTTTTTTTCTTAAAGTCCCCAGACAGAAATCCCAGTGACGTATTGGAAAAAGCTTTACAGCGAGACATTCCCTAGTTTGTGTTCTGATGTTTGACTTGGATGCCATTCGCATTCATCCTTCAACAATCTGATGGCGTGACCATCGGGGGATCTCGTCGGCGGAGCCAATGATTATACAGCTGAAGCCTTGCAGACAGAGTTGCTAAAATGGAAATAGTGTGAATATAAATTGGTCACTCTCGTCGTGACATTTTGGCGGTCACACTCGTCCGATATTGGCTCTGTTTACTATGGCTGCTAAGTGACAATCTTTCATCTTGTTCTGCATTTGTGCAGGAGATGGAGAGAAAATGTTCGCGCCGCCTGTGACCTGGGTTCAAGGATTGACTTAATCACAGCCCTACAACTGAAAAAAAAAAGACCACAAAAACAGAATCCAGAAAATGAGAAGCCAAATTATGGTGCCGATTGACGGGCTTGTTTCAAATGAATACTTGCATGGCTCTATGAGAATCTTCTGCTGGGATGTCGAACCGTGAAGGCACACTTCGATAGCGGTACCGAGCAGTGCAGTGAACTAGTGGTTAGTTCGTGTCTTTCTCAGTTCTGAGGTGCGGAGTATGAATTTTGTTTCTGAGCACTGGAGTTTACGTATTTTCCCTGTGCTTGCCTGGGCTTTTTGTTCAGCAACTCTGGTATCCTCCCAAATTACAAAAACATACAAAGCATATGAGGTTCATTGAAGACTCAAAATTGGCAGTAGCCGGGAATGTGAGTATGAACGGTTGTCTATACATGCAGTGTGATTGGCTGGCGGCCAGTCTGCGGTGACCTCTCTTCCTCCAAAAGCCAGTTGGCCCTCATGAGGACAAGAATGATCAAAAATGGATGGATGGATGGATGGATGGTGATGGATTGATGATGGATGGTGGATGGATAGATGGATGGTGGGTGGATGGATGGATGGTTGGATGGATGATGGATGGATGGTAGGTGGATAGATGATGGATCGAGGGTGGGTGGATAGATGGTGGATGGATGGATGGTGGACAGATGGATGGTGGACGGATGGATGGTGGGTGGATGGATGGATGGTTGGATGGATGGTGGGTGGATAGATGATGGATCGAGGGTGGGTGGATAGATGGTGGATGGATGGATGGTGGGTGGATGGATGGATGATGGATGGATGTGGGTGGATAGATGATGGATCGAGGGTGGGTGGATAGATGGTGGATGGATGGATGGTGGGTGGATGGATAGATGACGGATGGTGGATGGATGTATGGATGGTGGGTGGATGGATGAATGGCTGAATGGATGGATGGATGGATGGATGAATGGTTGGGTGGTGGGTGGATAGATGATGGATGGTGGATTGTGGATGGATGTATGGATGGATGATGGATGGATGATGGATCAGAGACGTCACGAAACACACACCGTGTCAACAACTTCCTCGAGAAATCAAGTACGTGCCACTTATCAAACGCTAATGCTGTTCGCTAACACGCCTCTGTGCATCCAACAAAACTCAGTGCAGCTCTGCTTACCTGTTGACTTTGACACGATAATGTTTCAGACAGTGTTCAGGCTGTGCCTTGGAAGATCTTCACCCTAACTGCCAAGTCACAATGGAGAAACTCTGAATGTTATGTAAATGAGCTCGAGTAAAATCATCAATGGCATTTAGCAAAAGATTTATTTTGTTGTGTAATTTCACATTTAATTGTCGGGCACTGCAGTCCAGAGGCCAAACTGTTTGTATACAAACGAAAGTTCTCTATAATTCGCACTCATTAGTAAACACTAATGCAGGGTCTGCCATTTTGCTTTATCCGAGATGTATACGCTAAAATTAACTACAACCACGACGGGCACACAATCCAAATATGAGGGAGAGCCCCGTCTTGTTTTTGAAGCACAATCCCAAAATGTAAGGCAGCCCAGCCTATGTTTATGCACTCACGCTATGCTGCTCTGTCCATTGTCAAACACGGCAAAGCCAAAGTCGTCCATAGTTCCTGTCAGCCAAACAGATTGCTGTTTATGGCTGCAAGGAACACTGACTCAAGCAGTTGGCAGAAGAAAGGCTCGATAATGCGAGTCACCTAGAAAAATATTGATTTTCTCTTGGACAATTCACAAAGACTTCTTCCACCCTCATATTTTATGTACACAGATGATGACAGGTGAACAAACAATGGGCCTGAAGCACCAATGTGGGAATTTCCTTACATTTGTTCTTAGAAAGTTTCTCTAGTGTGGAAGTTATGACGAGCTTTTGACCCTCTTGTAATGTTGCGGGTCAAATCGACCCATTTGAACCTGTTCAGAGTTGGTTGTTGGTATGAGGCAGTGAAGTGCAATTACAATAGAAATTGTTTGACATATATTTGAAAGTTGAGTTAATAAATGACAATGAAATGACAATTAAGGACACCTCGGGTCAAACTGACCCAGGAGCGTTTTTGTTGTTCCTGAGAAACAAATGCAACAGGAGTGTCTAAATCTGATGTTGTGTCTGGACTATCACGTGTTCCAGTCTGTGCTTCAATGTGGCTTATATGCAGAAGACACATTTGGTGAATATGTAACACTCATGTATTATGTACAAATGTTCTGAAATATACTGTTATGGAAACTCTTCATGAAGAAGGCGCCAAGCCTCTCCGACCGTTATCGCACCTTTTTATAGACATAACGTCACTGAGTGATAAATAATATATGGTTAAGATGAAGAAGAAGCGCCTAGCAAAGACTGGCAAATATGTTCGAAAAGTACGGAATGATGAAAAAGAAATAGTGAGGAACATTTGTGGGATTGCCTTCCTCATCAAATCAATGACATCAGTGTTTGTTTACCACGAAGAGTGTTTGCATTTGTGCATTATTCAAATGATTAAGAATGCAAAGGACCATCTTCGGTGGCTCTCAAACATGCCCAAAGATGTCTGTCTGTGTTCTTCTTCTTTTTTTTTTCCTCCCTTGCTCAGTCTGGAATATGATTTCATGGTCTACTGAGTTAAAAGCAGTTCCTGAACCCCTGGGGGAGACTGTTTGTGTCTGTTGGCCACAAGTGTTAAAGGCTGGTCGCTCATTTTATCATTGCTTGACCTGGGACAACCCTCAACTGTTATAATTGGTTACCAACCCCGAAAAAGGGGGACCGATTCTCTACACAAGGACTGTTCCCTTGTATTCTTACTTTTTTTCTTCTTCTTGTGTCTTGATATTGTGCCAGTTCTTTTTGTAAAAAGGTGGTTGGCAACACGCCCAACTCCTTCAAACTGCCCTCTAATGGCCCCTGGCAGCGAGGAGCACCAACTCGGGCCGAGTAACTGCAGGTGCTCCCCAAAAGGTTGTGGCAATGTCCTCACCCTTTCTGCCCCCCAAATGGGAACCTCTGCAGGGGAATGACATGGGGGTGGGGGGTTCTGCACCAGGGCCATGAACTGACCCCGGGAGGGAGCAGGTGGAGCACTTTAAAAGTACAAAAGAGAAGTGCTTACAGGCCATCTGTTGATTTTGCGTATATTGAAAATCACAAATCGTGTACTGTGTTCTACTTGGGTGAAGTACAGATCTGTAAATTCTGCAAAAAATTTTCAAAATCTAGAAAATCATGTGTTGTTTCTGTAGCTCATGCATGTCTTTGGAACGTGGGAGGAGACCAGAGTACCCGAAGAAGACCCACGCAGGCACGGGGAGAACATGCAAACTCCACCAAGGAAGGCCAGAACCTGGACTCGATTTTGCATCCTCAGTACTGGGAGGCGGACGTGCGAACCAGTCAGCCACCGTGCCTCCCTGTCAGCTAACAGTGGGGTTATCTAATTTGGTTTTACCAACCATTGAGAACTAGCATTAGCCACTTAGCCACAACCGGTAAATGAGCTCATCTCCACTGTTGATTAGAAGCATCTGTGGATAAAGCCATTCTGGTTTCGTGTTTTTACTTTCGGGACCTGGATTCCCCAACCCTGGGCACAGCTTCAAAAACAACAACAACAACAACAAAAGAGATGAAGCAACCTGCAGATTGAAATGACAATAGTTTTTTTTTTGTCCTAAATTTTACTCATGATCTCATCTGGACTTAGACATTTGTGACTCGGACTTGACTTGGACTCGATAAAGGTAGTCTTGAGTCCAGCCCTGTATGTAGGTGACTGGGTTTCAGGCTTTGTTGTGTGTATGAAGCTTTACAGTACATCAATCAATTCTCCTCCTGTTAGACGAACTTGGGTATTATTTCAATGTACTTCCTTGGTACCGATTGAGTCTCATGGCTGTGCCAAAGATGCACAACTTTAATGTAAATGTTCCTCACTTACATAAGCAAATACTAGTAAGAGTATTTCCATATCAAGGGACGTTCATGTTTGCAGATTGTTAGAATGTAACGCAGCTGACTGCACCCTGCACTGATGAGGATTGGTTCATTATTGGTTTGGTTGGTCTTTTATTTTGTATACTATCTGAATGTATTTCATTTATAAAATAAGGCCATGGAATATTTGCAGTGTTTCACCCTGACTTGTTCCGTCTCTGGGAAACAACAATGAACGTATTCATGGACTTGTAGAGATTGAAGTTCAAGGTTAAATTCCTGCCATTTTACTCCTCTCTTTGCACTCAAACTGGTCAGGCACATCGTTTTCAGCTTCCACGCAATGCAAATAGCGGATCCTAATTAAACTATATGGAGCATGACCAAACTCCATTTCGCTCCTCCCAAAGCAAGGAGTTCATTAGAGAGAACTGCTTCTCATCCGTAATACTTGATTACAACTATCGCTTGTGAGGTCTGTACTAGTGCAGTGGATTGTGATATTCCTGCTCTCATGATCATCACATATTGAATTACCCAAAAGATTTCAAACAAGTGGTACTAGTGATTGGGGACTCGCCTTCAGATGACCAAGTCCCTAACTTAATCATACTACCACGGCACTTTTGACATGTGACGTGTTGAGCCAAGTGAGCACAACTGAACTTAGCTAATATAACTGTCAGTTGTTAGCTCTTTGCAAAGTATATCTGGCCATGGATGTGCTGATTTGTCTCTTCCTGCATTTCTATAGCAAACCATGCTGATGTAACATCTACGAAGCCTAGCAACTTGTGTAAGTGAGGCTTTTTTTTTTTAAGTGGCACGTCCAGACAGGTCAATTTTGTGTCTTGTGCCTCCTGTTTGACCATCAAGTGTTAGTTACCAATTCCGTTGTAGCCGGGTCATGTGAACGTTTTTATCATCGAGCCATTTCATAGTCTCTTCCATTTTATCATTGAAAGCCACAACTGGCACCATTTCTACATCAAGGCTGATTAATCTTATATCGTCCTTGGTCAGGATAGCCTCATATAAGTATGGCGGTTACTTGCAGACACAACAATCCATTCCTAGTTAGGGATGTAACGATATCCAAACATCACAATACGATATTATCACGATATGAAGGTCACGACGATAATTATCACGATATTGCGATAATTGTGATACATATATCACGATGTTGGCGATATGTAAAAAATATCACAATATTGTAAAAAAAAAAAAAAAAAAGAGAGCTCATACAAAAAAAAAAAATCACAATATTGTGCTTTTGTACATAACAACAATGCATATAAACCACCTACAATCTCTAATAACAATATTGAGGCACTTACTTGCTAATGCAAGCACACATTGATCGCTTCACAAGCAAATTAGGTTCCCCTTCATCTGACAATTAGCATAAATTTTAAACATAAAAGGCCAAAACATCCCCAATGAAATTTAAATTGCACTAATAAATTGGCTACTAGAGGGTGCTAGAACTGCACAAATGGAAATCAACCTGACTTTTTTAACAGATGTGTTCCTTTTAAATATTGTCAACATGACGAAGACGATATTGTGGCAGTTTTAATATCACGATATCACGATATTGCCATTATAGTGACATCCCTATTCCTAGTGAGTGTTGTCAACAACAACAAAAATCAACCTACTTTTTTACTTTTAAGAAGCAATTCTGACTGAAGCAAACAAGCCAAAATTGTTAGTCTTAGTTGGCCATCAAATGTTTAATGATGCTGATCTCAAATGTTGAAGTGAGCCTTCAATCAAGTGTAATTGTCTGCACTTGTTTCACGTTTTGTTTTTTCCCCTCATTTCATTTCAAAATTCTGCCCAAGGGGATCACATTGAAAGATGATCCCACAGTTTTTAATTTGACACACGGCTCCTGTTAATGGTAATAGTATGCGGCTTCTGCGAATGGAAGTTGAAATAAAGACGATCATTTGTGGATCCCCAGGCAATTAAACAGCAACATTCCATATAAAAACAATACAACAAATCCAAGTCTTATAATGTGATGGAGAGACTGACATGAGACTCAGGCGTACCCGCCTCTGTGCAAACACAGCAGTAAAGCTATTTTTATTTGTCGGCTCAGTCTCTATGGATACCTGGGTGGGGATGGAACATCCGAATTGAAACCTGGCAAGTCCTGATCAGAAACCTGGAGGGATTCTTCTGTCAAAATCAGGGTGCTCCCTCCCATTATCAACACTGTAGATGGTAGAATCTTGATGCCCTATGCTTGAAGAGTGGCCATTATAACTCTAGTGAACACCGAAATGTTGAGGGTGAACCAGAGGGCGGGTCATTATAAAGCATTTAAATGATTTCCTTTGGGTATATCATTTTAAATTCACAATACATTCGAGTTCCAGCCCAACAAATCTGTGTTGGACCACTAAGTGTGTTTCCCAAATTCCTTAAAACTGTTATGATGTGGAGGGTAGAGGACCCAGGTGCAGGGAAGCAGGGCGTGAAGGCACAGGTGTAGTCAAATAAAGGGATTTAATTCAACAAAAACAAGGAGGTAAACAAGGATCTGGCTAACAAACAATACGTCCAAAAAAACAAGCAAGACAAAACATGGCAGAACTTCAAGGCAAAAACGGACAGCATGAAGGGAGGAAACCACAATGAATCGACGCGGACAGAGGGGAGACAAGAGACTAATTACACACACACACTAATTGACACAATGAGACACAGCTGGGCAAGACACAAGTGGCAGAGGATTCTGATTGGTTGACACATGAGGAAGGGCAGGCAAACACAGGTGGACATCACAATGCTTGACAAGACAAGGGGTACACACAAGGACAACGCAAAACACAGATCATGACCGAACTTAAAAGAAACATGAGGACAAAATCAAACTAAACCAAATTAAACTTCAGCCATGACAAATGTAACAAAATCAACCCAAACCATGACAAAAACATGTTTAAGCTTAGATGATCACTCTGACTGTTCTTAAACCGAGAATGTTCATTTCTTTCGCTAATGATGTACAGTATGAACGTCGCATTGACTCATCTCTGGCAGCAGCGCGCTTGCCATAAATGTTTGCCCTCTCTCGTTACAGTTCCACAGGCATTTTCTTGTGTCAAGTTCCCTTCCCATGTCAGTAGAACGCTAATGCGGCCTGCGTCTGACATGCTGGGAACGCCGTGGACATCGGGCTGAGCATGAGCAGGTCCCTGTCACGGAATGTTTTCTTTGGTGTCACTTTCTCATTCCTTCCGATGTCTTCGTAAGTGCATCGGTGTAAGCAAGACCGAGTGCCCTGAAATAGTATTAGGACCATTATTACACCACAGACGTTTTCGAATCTGGTGGCCTAAAAGTAGTTGACCTCCACAAATTAAATATCAACTGACTGATTCATGTAAAAAATGTTGTTTTGTTGTTAGTACAGTAAAGTACTGTGCCGTAGTGGGACCCCACTGAGATGTGCAAGTCATAAGTCCCAAGATTTGACGTTCAAGAAGTCAAGTTGAGTCTCGATTCAATTTTTAATAAGCACATTCAAGTCTATAGAATCAGTCAGTTTCACACACTAGCATCTTTGCTCTTGCTAAGTCTACTTATGCTAGTTTGATGTCCAAACACATTACAATCACATTTTTGAATGGTTCCAAAGCCAGTCTCTCTCTCTCTCTATTGCCTATGACTGTTTTGCCAATTAAACACATACGTGGCATGAGGATGTTTAGCTATTGGCGAGCTAAACGTTAAAATTATACTTGATTATCTGTTTCTTTTTGTGAGTGGATTTTACAGTTGATGAAGTTAGACGTTGTATGTTTATTTTTGAGTTGCAAACCTTCATGTTACCGGCCTCTGCACTCCACATTTGCCCATTGTTGATCTTGATAATGCAGATGTTCAAATGCAAACAGGCCAGAAGTCAAATCCTGCCATTCGAGTCTAACGCCCAATTCACTGTGATTGCGGTGCGTTTTCCGTACGGTGGTTGCACGGACTTGCCTGTTGTCACATCGATATGCTTTTTGGACATTATTTCTGGGATTTCTACTATGGGTAAGCATGCTTTGTGTTTAAATAGTGTTATTTTGTCATGTTTGATTTATTCTGAGCTAATTTTTTGTCTTAAATGTCCGACTCATGTCATGCTATGTAGTTAGCTAGCACCCCCCACCCACCCCAAACAAAAAACAACAACAAAAAAAAAAAAACGAATACCCAAACAGTTTTATTTTGAAATATACCTCGATGCAAGACACCTGATTTCCTGCCCGGCTCGTGTAATTTCTTCAGCTTCCTAAAAATCCGCATGCGGCGTCCGGGAAAAAAGAAAACGCTCGTGGAAACCTTCCGCATCACCGCATACGTTTCGCACAGATGCACTGCACCGCAGCTGCTGTGAATTGCCACATAGACTTGAATGTGTTGTGGCCTCCATACGGCCGCCGTACGGAAAATCCACCGCGTCCGTTCCGCATCCAGTGTGAATTGGGCGTAAGTCAAATCGAGTCTTGTGAATATTGAGTCCTATCTTAACTTTCAGCCGAGCTAATAACAATTTGGCCACTCATGTCGGACTGCTAGTGACCTCGGACTGTTTTGTATAAAATAGATTTACAGGCCCAGTTCTTGCTCTTCTCTTGTGAGTAAAAACATGCATCTGGTCCTTCCCGCATCGTCATCACTTTCACATGGCATTTCTTCTGACAAGAAAATTATGATGCAGAAAGACAGCAATGTGAGGCGGCTTCCAGTGACAATTTACACTGTAAAAAGTCGAGCTTGACCTTTTGCTGACTGATGACTACTTCCCCCCCACCTCTCACCATTGCCAGTCACTGACCTCTCTTCCTACCTGACTTTCACTCCCAATTAAACCGACCGTGGACACTTTCCAGATTGCAATCCCTAAAACATGAGTAGGTTCTCTCCCAAGGCAAACTGGGCTCCTCCCCATCGTCCCACTCTCCTCCACCCCCACCGTTGCTTTTGTTCAGCTTGATGAGGTCATGTTTGAACCATCTTTCTTTGGGACTTTGTTGTGATACAAGCCCCAACAGAAGGGAGCCAAACCTCTGCTGATGAGGTCAAGATAGTCTGGGGCATGTTTCCACAGATTGCCTCAGGGGGAATACGGTACATCTTGTTAGGTGTGTCTGCATTTGCGCGAAGAGACACACTCATACGACCTGATCATTAGCAGATTATAATGACGATAATGACAGTTGGAAATGTAATGACTGCTAAAGTAGATATTCGTTTGGGAAAACCATTCCTGTGTCATGACAAAGGAATCCAAAACATACCGCAGGGGACTCAATTAAGGTATATGATTGAGTGGGATTCCATTTTGGGGGCAGGTAATTGTCAAATTAAAGAAGATTGTCTTAATTTCTTCAAAGATGATCTAAAAATTGCATTTTGACGTCAAATCGAGGCATGTTTAAACATGCGTAATGACAACAGGCTAAAATACAGAAGGCATATGCGCAATGTGATCAAGAAAGGGGTTGGGGGCGGGGACAAAAAAAAAACAAAAACACACCCACTGTGGAAGATGCCTAGTGTGAACTCAAGTAGAAATGATGAGTTAGGAAAGTTAGGTTTCCGAAATAGGAATATGAGTGTCTGTCAACCATGCGATTGGTTATTGGAAGGTTGGAAACTGCATGGGTTGCCAAACATGCCTGGAAAGCCACCATTTTTAGGGTTCCAGAACATCATGCTAGAAAAACTGAAATCGGGCAGACTCATCCATCAACAGGACACCTGAGAAAATCTCAGGAAGACCAGACTGAAATTTATAACTGTCATGTTTTGGAATGACGTTGCCATTCTGGGCCAATTAAAATTGGCGGATGCCTTTCGCCCAAATGAGCCCCAATCAGAAGCACCTATCGTAGACAAAAATTTATTTGTCTACACCTTCAAATGTGGGGTGAATCATAGTGCTATTTTGAGGACAAACACAAAGTTATATATGACACACCTGCTTTTGTTTTGCCATTGTTCCACACTCCCACATCACGTTCCTATTTGGTGAAATTTATCCCTAAAACATCTAGTTCTTTAAAAACTGCAGTCATTGGACATCAAGCAGGATTACAATTAGTGTTTTTCCGATACCGTTTTTTGGCTCCCGATACCGATACCCAGCTTTGCAGTATCGGCCGATACCGATACCATACCGATACTGAAGTTTTTTTTTCCTCAACATGAAAAAGCTGTCCTGCCATTGGTTCAGAGCATTCAAGGGCCAATAGGATATCTTAGATCGGCATGCAGTGAACATGTCACATACCAGTGAATTTTGTGCACGAGCAAGACACAAGATGCTGCATCCAAAATCCTATATTAGCGTTGGAATTAATGGTATCGGCATGTTACCTGTGAGTAGTCACCGATACCGATACCACTGTTTTTATGCAGTATCGGCACCTCTGCCGATACCAGTATCGGTATCGGAACAACACTAATTACAATCTCGTCACTGAGTATCGTACTGATAAAGTTGGAAATTAAACAAAAGTGTTTGATTTGCTTTTATGGCGTACGCGACGAACAGGTTCTCATAGAAAATGAAGGAAGTTCAATGGCCAACTCTTAAAAATTACTTACTGCAATATTTCAATTTGAAAGTGGTGGGGAAGTTTGAAGTTTATTGAACATATAAACATAACATATAAACATAAACAAATAGCAAATAAAAATTGAAATAAAGACGAAGAAAAAACTCACAACAATCATTAGTGATGATTTACATGTCCAAAGGGAGTAGGAAGAAGTTAAAAACTTATCTCATCCTACCCCTTATTCTTATTTCATTATTAGTACAGTAAATTAATACATTACAATAAAAGAAAATGTGTAATCATACTCATGTAGACAATTTCACTTTAACATACGTACAATTGTCAGTAGCGTACGTGCATGAATTTCTTAGGCGTACACAATAATAAGACATCATCGTACTCGCATATACAATTTTCATTACACTCATAATGGTACATCGAAAAAGGAAATTACATTTCTGCAATTGTACTAGATCATGTCTGATTTAAATAATACTCTTGAACTTTACTTTTAAACATTTTTTTAAACTCAACAATTGACTTGCATCTTTTCAAGTCATTACCAGTGTTGAAGAAGGTGAATTTAGAGGAAATGTGAGCAAAGAATATGTGGAGAAATGCAAATCCAGTTAAGGGATGAACCAAACATGGCTTTGGCGATCACACTCACATTCACACCAATGGATAACTGAAAGTCTTCAGATGACACACGGGATTTGGGAGGCACCCAGTAACTCAGTCAACAATCAGTTGACGTCAATCATAAAATAAGAAAAGAATTTGTACCAGATGATTTGTATTGTCGAAGCAGGTTCTGGATAATTCTACTTACTTCTGCCCTCTGACATTTGTTGATTTGCCTCGTCTCAACTCTTAATATGTCGATTTTGGCCTGTTTTATTGCCATTTCCCCTCCTCGCCTCCCCTTCTCCTTCTTTTCTCTGCGCTTTTACTTTCCCAGGATGGGAGGTCTAGACCGAGGGACGTCGTTGATTTTTATGAAGTGTGGGGACTGTAAAGCCCTTTGAGACTCTTTCGTGATTAACGGCTATATAAATAAACGTGACGTGATCAAGAGTCATGATGGGTTTTGGACGTCAGGCTATCTATCGTCCTCTGCTTGAGTTGCTGGTTCTGTTTTGCTTTCCACTCTGGCCACATGCACCACGATCCCGACAGCCACGTTTTCTGCTCCAGATTTCGGGTTGAGAGAGAGCAAAGTGCGCGGCAGAAACACCTTGAGCGAAATCTTTTGACGAGTCAAACTGGCTGCGAAGTGTCTGCATGCTGACACCTTGAGCTATTGAGCTGCAGGCTTTCGTCATGCGGCCCCCTGTTTGTTCTGGATTATGATGTTGGAACTGACAACGGAGTCTTGGAGGCTGCAACTGATGAAAAATGCAAGCCCCTACCTGCCTGCGGTTAGCCACGCACTTTCGTTTGACTTCTTTTTTTGACGTTTCATCTTTGTCACGTCATTGACACCTAAACGCGGTAATGAAACGCTGAAGGCGAGCAGAAAATGAACTGGTGTTGCTCACTCTAAAAATGGATTGGTTAAAAAAAAAAAACTACCAATCTAGTAGGTTAGTAAGATTATATTGGCTTGATTAAACAATACTTTGACAATTCCGGTTGGTTACGGGCATACAAATTGTATTGGTTAGCCAAACAACCTATTTGCTTCCCCTGCTTGACACTCAAATGCAGAGAACAAATTTCACCCCACTTAAATGGGTGTTCAATTAGTGATACTTTTTATCCAGCTTCTTTACCAATCTCTTGGTCAGAATGACCAATTTGTATCGGTTGGCCTAATCACCAATATATATTGGTTGAAAACACCTATAAATTCTAGACTGGTTGTTTTAACCAAAGGATGTGTTGGACACTGTCACGTTGGGGGGTGTTGGAGGAAGGACCCAAATGCAGGAGGGCAACAAAACAGGGTAAGGCAGGGAAGCAAGTAAAAAAGGGGATTTAATTAACAAAAAATGTAAACGAGGTACTATGGAAAAATACAAATTAACAAGGTCAAAAACAAACACAAGGCATGGCATGGATAACAGGGACAGCAACAGTAACAATGACTCAACAAGAACTGAAAGAAAGCAGGGTAACTAAATACACATGGTAACGAGAAAACAACAGACACCTGGGCAAGATACAAGAGACTTGGGGAGCTGATTGGTCAACACACTGCGAAGGGAAGACACACTCAGGTGGACGTGTTTAGACATAACGGGACAAGGGAAGAGACAAGGAATACATGGCAACCAAAAACACCAAAAGAAAACAAAATCCCACCCCCACAAAACCAAAACATAACAGACACATAACTACCAGCTAGATTGGACCAATTTGGTTTTAGAGCCCATCGGCACAAACCTTGTGTGTGGCAAAGTACTGAGAGGAGCACAATATGTTGAGCTCACGTTGAAATCTGAAATGCCAGCGCACATCGGTTTTTATGGACCTGAACCAAAAACACTTGAAATTGTCTCTGTGATCTCAAGAGCTCAATTATCACCTTCTTAAGCCTGGTTCACACACAAAGAGAATCGAGCTGTTTTTGTCCCGATAGGACGTCAAACGCCCGACAATCTTTTGTCTTATAAGATTTTCATTATATGTGAGATGTGTTAAGAGTGGATTTGTCCCGATAATTGGGTCCAAAACCAGGACCGGCTCGTGGGAGAAGTAGTCCACAAACCACCATCATTACTTCCAGTCCGTCGCGTTTGTTGGCTTTAATTAATTTCGTCAAATTATTTGTCACGTGTGGTGTGGAATTCGGATCTAAATGCAGACAAGACATGGAATTTGGGAAACAGAGTCTTTATATACAAAAAAGGCAAAGTCACAACAGGGAGCAGAGCTGGATTCAGATGGCCTCACAGATGATCAATACTGATCAGGCAATGAGAAAAGTACGGTAGCTAATAGGACAGGACAAGACAGGACCCAGAGTGTGACCAATACCGAGCAAATACTTTAAAATTTATTTATTTATTGTCTGAATCAATTTTTTATGTCTAAATGGAGATTAGTTTTTCTTCCTCCCACTTCTTTTCAGGCTAGGTTTAGTAAAATGTGTCTCGTAAATTGGTAAAATTGAAATTATTATTATAATAATATTATTATTATTATTATTGAAATTATTGTTGCTGCCTGAAATAAATTAATAATTGAAATTAATAAATGAGGTTGTGAGGAACTCATGTACATGTACATTTGTTTAAGTATTCTGTGTTTGCACATCACAACCTTTCAATGCAACATTTATTAAAAAACAAAAAATACCCATAATAAACCATTTCATCTTCAAATGAAAACTTTTTTAGAAATTGTGCATCTGCCACTTTACAATGCACAACTGTCGAATGCCAAAATGCAACCTACTGATTCTCGATGGTTGTGTGTGACCATTTTATGCTATTATGTACACAGTCAGATATTATATTGTAAATGCAAGACATTCCTGGTTAACTTTTTTGTCTGTTGTGGTCCAGCTATCTGATATCTGATCTGTAATGAAAAATAATAATACTAACAAGAAAAAAAACTGGGCTGCTTGCTAAAGGCACAAGATGACGGGATGGACGTTTTGGCCGGGATGCGTATCCCCCCACCCAGCACGTTATGCAGGCATGACCTTATTATTTTTCTGTGAAAAAGAAAATATGAGTATCAAAAACAAGCAGTAACAATGGAAAAGCAGTATCACGCCCCCATGAATCACCCTCAAACAGTTTGCTATCTAACTGCTCCGCCCTTTTTGAACCAAAGGTAGGATCAAACACAGCTGTTGTTTATGAATTGAAACTCCCAACAACATTTGCTTTGGAAAAATATGCACTTAAGGTTCTGTATAAAAAAAAATGAGTGTGTACAAGTGTAGCCACTAAATGTCCACTCTGTCTCTGTGCTGTTGATGCTTAAATCATTTGCTCCCAAAGACGTATTTATACATTTTTTGTTTTTGTTTTTATGCTAGAGCATACAGAAGGCTTTGATGCAGCCTCTGAACTGAAGAGAATGCTTGAAGCAATGGTATTTATTACAAAAACGGCCAGCAGGTGGCAGCAGAGTATAAGAAATCAACCAGGACCTTTTCCCCACATATTTGTGAATAATGATGAAACTTATATATATTCGAATGCTAATTGCTACAAAATGGAAACAGATACACAATAGTTGAGTGGTTAAAGCAATGGACTGGCATGTGGAAGATCAGGGTTCGATTCCCACTTGGGACATGTTTGACAAAAGAATGTCTTATTAGACTTTTTGAATGTAGCCAAAATTTTGAAAGGGTTCATGTAAATGATGTGAAGTAGCGTGTATTTATGCTGGAGGTGGCCAGCACCGGAACGGTCCATTAGCTCACTGGCGAAAAGACGTCATTGGCGCAAAAGCTAAAGCGAGGGATGAAGAACATCTGTGAGTAAATTCACAAGGTTAGAGAAACAAATGTTTAGTAATGTCAACATCCCGTCCGCACACTCACTTCCTGCTCCCGTCCGATGACTGAATTAACTGGAGATTTGTCTTTGTGATTTCAGCAGTTTCCCAGTGTGGGCGGCAAAAGGCCAGTCAGCCAGCGAGCGAGCACACCCGCCATCAACGTCATGCGCAATTCCTCTCACGCCCAAGACTTCTAACTGGATGCGCTTTTTTTTTTTTTTTTTTGTCAACTTGATAGAGCACAAATAGCCAAGTGTTTACACTTATGTTGTATGTGGCTTGGGTGTGAACATATGTACAATATTTGCTTTAATCTTCAAAGCGTGTTTTGGAAACAGCACAAAGGCTTATTAACGGCTGCTTGTTCTTGGCATTTTGCGAAGGTCATTAAACATGCGAGCAGATCTGTTTTAATTATTGTACTCGGGATCCCACCCGGAAGGCTCCACATGCAGACACGTTCTGTAACTGCAAGGGAGTGAGGAACTATAGGAGCCAAATGCAGACAAGTGCGAGTCTTTTTGTATAGACAAATACAAAGTAATAACAGAGAGCAGGGCTGGATTCAGGTGTGGCCTCCAAGAAAACTCTTGATGGAGAAACCTTGACTTAATAAATCTTGACCTGACTACCAAATCTTGAGCGGCTAGATGCAAGGAAAACCTCCGCTAAGAAACCTCCATGTACTGACAAACTCATTCAGAAACTCAAATTAGGGCAAAACATAAATGCATCTGACAGAATAAAGGCCTATATGACAAAATAAGAGTATAGGAAAACTAAGAGTGACTATTACCAGAATATAGCAACTTAATACAAGATGACCCAACCCAAAACAGGGTCATAACAAACTTCCAAATTCAAATATTTGCTTGATTTGCAAAAAGAAATTCTGCCATTGAAGATGATTACATTTTATAAAGATGACCCACTTGCTTGTATAATTTCACATTTGGAGGATGTACAGTGGCTCCAGAGAAGCCACCACAATGTTCCCTCGTTTTTAACTGGGGTTCGGTTAAAAAAAAAAAAAACACGATTAATGAAATCCGCAAAGTACTTAGCTTTATGTTTTACATTTATAATACATGTTTTAAGGCTCTAAAAATCCCTAACCACACAGTTTATACTAGGGATGTCCCGGGCCCGATCACGTGGTTGCTGACTTCACTTGGCGGAAGGGATATACAGTAGTTGCAAGGTGTGAACCCTAACCCCGGGTTTTCACTGGATGCGGTTGCGGTGCGGTTGCGGTGCGGTGCGTCTTGACTGCGTGCTCCGGACGGGTCAATTTTTTTGTCAATCCACACCGGCTCCGCACAGCTGCGGTCCGGCAGCTCCGTCGCCGCCCACTTCCCAACGTGTCTCGCGGGACCGCGCGCGCGCGATCATGTGGCATTTCACAACGACAAACATACAGAAAGTCTGCTCAACAGAGAAGCAGAAAGATATGAGATTCCATGCAGCATCCTTTTTTTGGTTGTCCTTGTAAAGTATATTAATAACGAGAGTCGGGTCAGTGCGGGTCCACTCTTTATTTCTGTCTTCCGGGTCCGGCTGCCGCTCAGTACGGCAAGCGAGACGGGCACAACAAGCAATCGCGAACATCAAACTCACAATACATTACAGTCCTTATAAAAAGGATGTGCCGTGTCATATATTATTTTGTGGTTTTCCACCTCCAATATAAACCTCTCCTCGTCCATGTTCGCTGGTGTCTAAACCGTGAATGAGCACATGGCCCGGCGACGCCCACGTCACGTTTTGCTGAAAAACTTGAGAAATAGGAGCTGGCGAGTGTTTTATTCTGAAAGGTAACCGGAAATTTATTTTGAAACTGCCTCGGTCTTCCTGTCCCGCTCGATGTGTTTTGTGCTAGCTTGCCATTTGCCGGAGGCCTACCGCTGCGGCGTCCGGCAAAAATAGAAAATAGGCTATCCTTGCGGAAGGCTTGCGGCACGCCGCAGGCCTTCCGCAGTCGACACGCAACGCACCCGCAAGCGGTGTAAACTGCACCATTCGAATGAATGGAATCTAATTGCTTGCGTCGCCGGACCGCACTGCAACCGCACCGCAACCGCATCCAGTGAAAACCCGGGGTAACCCTAAGTAAGACGTTTTGTTGAATATTTTTCCATAAAAAAATAGATATTTAAAAATCAATTCGGTCGCCTATTGAATCGATTCGAGAATTGCGTGTTGTAATATCGCAATATATTGCCGAATCGAGTTTTTAACACTCCTACTGGTTAATAATAGCCTTTTGAGTAACTCATAGATGTCCCCAAAAAAAGAGGTTTACTTACTTTAACCACTGTCACCATATAAAAATGATGGGGTAGTTTTGTTAAAATAAATAAATAAATAATTGTCCTTAATAAAATTCCGAGATATCTCATCGGGACTCGGAATCGGCCGATCTCAAAATGAGGCGACTCGTCCAAAAAAGTGTGATCGGGACATCCCGCGTTTATACATTTTTCTAATTGAGGCATTGACATTTTCTCACATTTCTCTAACCCTCAAAATACGAACACGTCGTCCCCGACACAAATTACGCATGTTTTTTCAAATTACCGTAACTCCTGAACCAATAGCGCTAGCAACGTAATTCCAACGGCCTCTGAAAGCAGAGAAGCGGAGCTTTACGTTGATACCTCAGAATGTCACGTGTCACGTGATGAGGAAGTGGTGCGTCAGAGGAGAGTGACTTCAAATCGCCGTAAATCCGGAACCGTTTGTGATAGCAACGTATTTCCATCGGATTCTGAGAGCGGAGAAGCGGAGCTTTGCATCGATACCGCATACGTTTCGTAGGTATTTCTGTACATGACAGCAGAGTTTTATGTGTGGGAAATGACGCATAGTTTTCCAAGTAACTCCGGAAGCATTTGCGCTTGCAAAAAAAAAAATCTAAAAGTGGAGTGGAAATTTACGTTGAGAGAAAAAAAAAATGCCACGATAATTGGATTAAAAGAGTTTTAAACATTCTCAATATTCAAACCTTGATAAATTTTATGAAGTAGGTACATTACTGTAAAAAAAAAAGCATGTAAAATTGCACAAAAAATAAAAAAATAATAAAAAAATCCACGAAAAATGAACCGCGTTATAGTGAGGGAACACTGCATTTGTATACAAGTTGTTCAAAAATGCCTCTTCCAAGAAATGTCCCTGTTCCGCCTGCGACGTGCACACGTGCCTCGTTTTTGTGGACGAGCTTTCCTTCTGCTCTAATGAGAGTTGCAGCCTTGCGCTCTTTTTATTAAGGCTGCAGTCTGTTTTTTTTTTTTTTTGCACTGCAGGCCGGGAGCCCCACACAGGGTTGCTGGATTCTTCCAGACTTTATGGCTCTGAAAATAACTTGTCCTACCTAGTCGGCTCCCTTGGTAATCACAAAGTGCAGCCATCCATAAATGTATTTAGTACCTGCTGAAACGATCTTGTCACTAATATTAGGTCGACTCAAGTTCAAGTGTCGATATGGCAAGAACTGAAATGCTACGTACGAGTGTGCATTTTCTTGGGGGAAATTTTCTTTCCATTTGTGCCTGATAGTGTTAATTTTATCAGCCATTTTTAAATTTAGTGTCAGTTTTAGTCCAGTTTCAATCACGCTTGTTAATTTTGATCATAGTGAGTCAACCTTATCCCGTTTTTATTTCGTCCATTTTTACTCGACTATAAATCGAGCATTTTAGTCTTTAGTGCAAGAAAACGTCATTTTAGTCGTCTGGTTTAGGTCAAGTCAGGTCAAGTCATCTTTATTTAGCTTTGAAACAGCCTTAGCATAACATTTTCTCTCTTCTTCTTGATAGAAACACAACTTGACACACAATTACAGTATATCAACAAGTGGCCACTATGGCTCCATGCTACAAGCTAGTAAGCTAGCCAGCATTAGTTAGCGGTTGGATTCATTTATTGTTGGAACGTTATAGTGGTTGAATTTAATGTTACGTTATAACTACCATTTACTTTTATTTTTTGTAACCTTTCACCCTGAATCAGTTGTCAGTTTTCGGTGCATTCATAATAAAAGAACAACGCTGTAGCTTGACAGTCGGAGTGAGGTGGCGGCGAAGTAAGATGAGCACACTTTTTATCTACTAAAAAAAAAAAAAAAAAAGCCTTCAGGCCTGTCGTCAATCAAAGTTTGCAACATCTTCATGTGTGGCCATTATCGGTCGGCCTCCAAATGCTGAAAAATGCGCTTTTACTTTCCATCAATTATCAAGATTGGCTCCACTTAAAAGTGGGCGCCTTCGTTTGTGCTGGAAAATCAAAAAGGCAAGACGGGTATAAATACACAAGAAAACAGAAACTAGGGTTGCTCGAGTATGGAAAAAAATAATAATCACAATTATTTTAGAAATCTCAATATTATTCAAATGATTATCTTTGGTACAAAACAAGAAATATTGAAGCATTTAAAAATATTAAGACCAATTTAAAAAAAAAAATAGAAACACTATAATTATGTAAGTTCCTTTTGGACCAAACAGAATTTATTTTATATATATATATATATATATATATATATATATATATATATATATATATATATATATATATATATATATATATATATAACACATTTAAACCTATTAAGACCAATTTAAAAAAAAAAATATTAAGACCAATTAAAAAAATAGAAACACCATACCGTATTTATGTAAGTTCCTTTTGGACCAAACATAATTCATAATAATATTTATTTATTTATGTATTTATTTATTTATTTATTTATGTTGGCAAAAACTTGCAGTTGGAGTGCATCATGTGCATGATCATTTATTTTTTCGTACAAAACAAGAACATGTTTCAGACGTAAAAAACAAAAAATATTAAGACAAATAAAATCCTTTGAAACACTTATTATGCAAGTTCCTTTTGTATGAAACAAAATGTATTAAATTCGTTATTTTATAATTTTAAAAAGGTGCAAACGTATCAATTTAAACAACTCAAAAATTAGTATTAATAATCTTTTTGTACGATTATGCTGATTTTGTAATTGTGGAGTGTAATAATTGAAATCGTAATTACATTTCGATTAATTGTACAGCCCTAACAGAAACTTCTCCATTTGACTCAGGATGTTAAATTTTTTTGATTAATCATTTGAATCAAATTGAATTCTTTCCCTTTTCTTCAAAAACAGGACAGAGAAGGACCATAAAACAAAAATGCAAAACATTACGATGATTCAGTTACTGCTTTGGTCTATGAAATGTCAATTGTTGTTTTTTAATCGTAAAAGCAGATGTTTGCAATCGTCTTATTTTGATAATCAATCGGTTTTGAAAGAATATTTGTTGTTGAGAGGCTGAAATTCTAAAACTTTCAACAATTTTTGACAATGTCTCTGAAGGATTAATTGATTGATTATCAAAATAGTTGTAGATGAATTTGATCATTGATTACTTGTCCTGTGATTGGCTGGTGACCAGTGAGTGTGGGTTGGATTAACCATTTAATCAATTAATTGTTGCACATCTACTTGAACTTGAGCAATGTAATGAATGTTCTTCATATTGTATCTCCTTTTTTTTTTTTTTTTAAGTCAACTTAAACTGAACCATCCGACATTCCCATAGCAAACAAGACAGTTTGACGTGCAACCGAACAGGTCAACGAATATTTGAGCTGATTGATGACGGACCACCAACTTGAAGAGCTACGGCTTGGCCAGTAATATCAAATGTGAGTCTTACCCTGGGACTATATATCAGCGAATACACTTTTCAGCTGCCAGTTTGTGGAAAAATATCGTTTAGAATCATCGCAACACTTGTCACGAAAGCCAAGTGAAAACTGTCTAATCCCAGTTGCGCTGACGGACTACCCGTCAGACTTCATCGTAATCCTATTTTGATCCTTTCTCTTCATTGACCTCATTTTTCCCCCCCTCCTTTTCTTTTAGTGTAGCTACACCCTGGTCAATTATCCACACTTCATACTGATGTTTTGTGTTTTAGACACAAAGTCATTTAACACCACACCGTGAAAACTAAAAGGAATAAAATGAAAATTACATCAATAATTGGCATAAATAACAACATGTAATAAGTATACACGCTGTTACTATAGTCAAATATACAAATTGATGCTTGCTTAAATACCGTGTTTAAACGAATGAACTTTTACGAAACAAATTAGAGTTTTAGAGTATCGATTCGAGACCACACCAATTTGTTGTTTTTGAGGTTACCTTTTTTTTATTTTTTTTTTTTTATTTATGGATCTGGTCAAATTTCAAACTGCTCAGATTATGTTTAAGGCCTGTAATAAACTTCTCCCAGGAAATATTCAGAATATCGTTATGGATAGACAACACATCAGAATTTTCGCGGGGAACATAATCGAAAGCATCCTGCTGTCCCTACAAGTGTTTTTAGAAGTATGTGTATCTCAGTTTGTGGGTTAAAGCTCTGGAATGGTCTTGCTGTTGAACTGAAAAAAAAGAGTCAAAATGTTCAGGAATTGAATGCTGCATTCGAGGATGGTCAACAGTGGGACTTTTCCGAGTTCAAACCAGGAAGTGTGTACGGGAACTGCTCCTTGAACTCGGAAATTCCACTTGCGAAGTTGGAAAAAAAAAAAAAAAAAAGAACCACAACTTCACCAACGGACTAGTACAATGTGATGTCACTCTACAATGTTTTCCTTTTGGAAACAGAGACCCGTGAATGGTAAAACACAATTTATTTGAGTATTAAACTAGATAGCTTTCTTCATTCGTAAATATTCGACATAACTTCATGTATCTCGCTGCATGAAATTATACGGTCAACTACTGAACTGTATGGAATGATTACGAAATATGATAAAAGCAATAAATGAAGCTAAATTGTGAGAAGGTAAGTTTGCTGGAGGTCAAAATGAGTTTTAATATCCGCCATTTTGCTTGTTGACTTTTGCCTCGAATGTTTTCAGGTCGGAACTGGGAAAAACCAACACGGATATATCCGACTTCCAACCATCCTCAAATGCCGCATTCGTCCAGTCTACTCTAGTCAAGTTTTAGTCCTGTGAAAAATGTGTGTCGACAAAATTAGTTTCATTTTTGTTGACGAAATTAACACTAGTTTGGAGTGGACATTCGGTCAGCAGGTTCATCTTTTTTGCACGTTCCCACATTGTTGCTGTCCGCTTGTCCCTATGGAGAGACTTGACTCTCTAATAGCACTGGTGGATGCGAGTTCAGAGAGCACACATCTCACATATGTGCAACACATCTCCTTGTGCAGAAGGATATACGGGATATTGATTAGGAGGGAAGACAGAGCATTTTAGAAACAGACGTGACGAGCTGGGAAATCAAACGCACATAAAAAAAAGTGTAACCCATGATTAAACTAAACACAATTTTTATATTTTTCCCCCCTTCCCTGACGATATTAACGGCCATCGACTCTCGTTTGCATTTTTAACTTCTCGCACGGGAGTCACTCGGCTTTTCGTCAACGGTAGGAAGATAGATGGCTTTGCGAGTGGAAATGTCATTTGGAAATTCGTGTTGCACGGATCAGCGAGAAACACATTTGCCTACTCACGAGCGCAGAGGCAAAACGAGCAGGAAATGCGACATGCAAAGACCATCGTTGGCTCTTTGCATCGATAACAGGTTCAACTTCTCGTAACGGGATAACAATCTGGACTCGCGTCCCAAATGTGATTTGCCCAAATGGATCTTCCGTCTGTCCACTGTCAATGACTTCTGCAGAGCTCCCATATAACCGGACAGCAATCGGCTTCCTTCCTTTTAAAATGAATACGAGTCACACCAGGAAGTGCCAGAAGACGAACGATTCAGGAGCAAAATTAAATGGAAATTCAGTTCTCTGCAGTGTTGGCTATCGAATTTGTCATTGTTGATTATTTAATAAGATAATAAATAAAGCAGGCAGGGGTGAACTTATGTCACATTCTCGTGAATTTCTACCAATGTTATTTTAGTTAACTAGACTAAGTGCAATTTCTGGAGAAATTGCGTGGGAATGCTGAAACTGAATGCTAATAGCTGAATGCTAAGCTCAATGCTTATGAGGTAAATTGGAAGATAAATTTTGTGAAAATTACAAAGTTTTAATTGAAGTTGAAAGATAAATGAAAAAGAAGAAAACTTGAACTGCAATCTGTCTAAGAAATTATAATCCATTTCCTGAAACAATAGTCAGTTGATATCATCCATCGAATGTAAAATGTGGTCCACGCGGGATTTGAACCCAGGTGCTGAGCTAACTTGGCTTGTTCAAATTCATCGCTAATGGCATATTTATTTTAGAAATACCCATCTGATGAAAGCCAACTTGTATTTAATCATTTCAGTGAAATTGCAATGCATTTCCTGATATGATAGTCAGTTGGTATACAGTTATATCACTAAGCATAATTGCCAACGATATATTTGCAATGTACAGTCAGAGGTGGGATTCAAACCCGGTATCTCCTAACTTAGTTTTAGTTTCAGTATTAGGTTTAGTTTTAAAAAATGTGTATCACTTGTGCGCAATATTAAAAATAGGTGTTTTTCTATTGGCTACTGCTTGATGGCGTCGCTTCTGTGTGGCACACTTTCAAACGTCCTTTTTCCAGTTCATGTAAAAATAAATCGACTTTTACATTGAAAATCATCCCCAAAAGGCTCATGCATTAAATTAATTACCAAAGACTAAAATGAAGGAAATAATTGCTATAATTAGAGTTTTGTAAACATAAAATGTAGTTTCAGTTTGTTATGTTCTGGTGTTGGATCCCAAAAACGCAGACACAAATAAGATTTTAACACTTTATTCGCATAACATCAAAAGGCGAGGAAATAACTTGACTAGACGAGAAACAACGAGAATGTATCGAGAATCACAAGACAATAAGCTAACTTGGGCTGTGGAGGTGCACAGAGGAACCGAGTTAATAATCTGACAAAACCCACACTTCTCAGTCAGGCTTATAAAGACAGCGAATCGATCTGATTGGTTGTGGTCAGTTCAAAACAGAAGCTTGACCTCACGGTCATGACCCAAACATAACCCTTGCATGACCCTAGTCATGACAGTAAACATAACCCTTACATTACCCTAGTCACGACAGTAAGCATAACCCTTGCATGACCCTAGTCATGACAGTAAACATAACCCTTACATTACCCTAGTCACGACAGTAAGCATAACCCTTGCATGACCCTAGTCATGACAGTACTCCCCCTCAAAGGACGCTTCCTGGCAGACCCCGAGGTTTAAACATAACCCTTGCATGACCCTAGTCACGACAGAAAACATAACCCTTGCATGACCTTGGTCATGACAGTAAGCATAACCCTTGCATGACCCTAGTCACTACAGTAAGCAAAATATAACCCTTGCATGACCCTAGTCATGACAGTAAATATAACCCTTGCATGACCTTAGTCATGACACAGATGGTTTTCTTTTTTTAAAAGCAATTTTGTTTTCATTTTATTTCGTTAACAAAACTGTTTTTTTGAATTTTAGTTCTAGTTTTTACGTTAGTTTTAGTTAACTAAAATAACCTTGGTGGGAACAGGAGAGCGAGAAAAATAAGAAAGAAAAATAATATTTGGATTTCAATATGTAACACTACATATGCAAGTAAAGGACACAATAAATAAGAAATAGAAAAGAACAGGACAAAGAAACCGAATATAGCCGTGTGGCAGCGAATGTAGTATTTTATGTGTTCCCTGTAGCAAGACGGAACAGGAAGCCTCTCGAGCACCACACTCATGAACTGTTCACATTTCATCAGCCGAAGTATGTGGTACAAGTATATAAATCCACGTTATCGGGCTCGACTTTCTCACACGCTCGAGCGGCGGGGCAGCCAGGCTCCGTCACTCGCCATCCTGTCCCCAAAATGCCGTTCTTCTGCTTTCCAAAATAAGTCATCAACAGGAGCCCCTGTGTGCGAGCACACAAAGGAAGGCTGATGGAAGCTCCCCACTCTCACATTATGGCTCCCAAACAGCTGAAGACAACCGCAACGGGCTGCGTCACTGATGGACTCCAGCAGTTGAATGGAGGAGATTGGACTCCTCCAAGTCTTTCCAACCATGAAAAAGTACTTTTTGCATCAGGCCAAAAACAAGTACGGTTCGTTTTGTTCCCAAGAAATGCGCACACATTTGCACACTTCCCATGTGATTAGGTTAAAAACTGATATGACTGGTTATTGTATCCGAGGTCATATATTTTTAGTGGCTGAATACGATGTGATTTTATTGTTTGGACCTTTTGGTTGTCGGAGGCTTATGGTTCCAATCTGACTATAATTTGTTTGAGCTTGCATGGTGGTTAGCATGTCCGCCTCCCAGTCCCGGGTTCGGAACTCGACTCGGGCATGTTCTTACCTCAGATGGACCACGTCGAGCAGGTCGGTGACTAGTGTTAATTTTATCCGCCATTTTAAAATTTAGTCTGTTTTAGTCCAATTTTATCACAGTCAACCTCATTCCGTTTTATTTAGTCCATTTTTAGTCGACTATAAATCGAGCATTTTAGTCTTTATTTTAGTCCAAATAAAACACAATTTTATTCATCTAGTTTTAGTCAACAAAAATTCTCAATATTTTCATGTAGTTTTAGTCAATGCATTAATTTAACTCCTGTGTATTTTTTTTTTTTTTTTTGTCAGCAGATTATGTTGAACATTTCGGAACTAAAACTATTTCAACATCAAATTTTCTCATCTTTTTGATGAAAAACAACTTGATGCACAATTACAATGGCTACAATGGCTCCATGCTATGAGCTAGTAAGTTAGCTAGCATTAGGTAACGGTTGCATTAATGTTATTGTTGGAACGTTATAGCCGTTGGATTAATGTTACGTTATTATAATTTAAATCTTTTTTTTTTTTTTTTTTTTTTTTTTACAGTGAATACACTTCCTTTCTGTCCCATATTTGTGCATGTTGCACTAGTTATCTGCAGATTTGAAAGGATATGTGTCATGTGACACATTTCCTTTTCGTCTCGTTTTTGTTCATGAACTAAGATGTCCAGTTTTAATGAAGTGAAGGACATTTTCATCTCGTCTTCATTAGTCGACAAAAATGCATACTGATTTAGCGTTTTAGTCTAGTTTTAGTCCGGTGAAAAATGTGTGTTGACAAAATTATTTTTGTTTAGTTTTTGTGGATGAAATTAACACGAGCGCCTGATAGACATGCTCACAAGTGAACAGGAAGTGTTGAGATAATTATATACTGTACAGCGGTCCTCGAATCGGTGCCGTGTTCCTCCGTCACAGTCCGGTTTGGTGTCGCCACAAAAAAAAAAGGACCAAAATCCGATTTTTCTGGTACCCACGTCTTCCAGTTGCTCAACCTCAGGTAGGCGATACCGAAACCTGCACACTGAAAGCAGCAGATGTTCACATAAATTTCCTAAACAGTTGAGTTCATATTTTGGTTGCTAGGTAGAATTTCTTAATCTCACCAAATGTACGCAACTCAATCAGAGGCCCCTCTGAGAGAAATCTATATGCAGGCACATCAAAATGGTGAAAGAATCACGGGACAGCTGTGAAAGAGAGCCGAGTGTTTAGTTTTTTTCTTCGCATGGCACAAATCAGTGCCTGGTGCTGAAGGTCCAGAGGGTAAAGCACTTTTCTTCACCTCATCATCAGGGCTTGGATTGCATTTTTCCAGATGGCCAAAGCAGCAGCCGCTTCCGCCGACCCCACCCAATAATCCCATCTGTCCAAAATCCAAGCATCCCAGCAGTCACTACTGGCTGCAACTTTCCTGGGGACTGGCAACTTCATCCCCGCAGTCAGTCCTTCACTGGAGACCAATTTGTGAGCTGTTGCGATGGAAAACCCCGATCGTCCTTTCCTGGACGACTCGTGTCGCCAGCAAATAACCTAATTGGTTTACGGTTAACCGTAGATTGGTGGGCTGCAGGGTTTTTGGCTTGCGAGTCACTGTTGATATATTCTCCTGCAGAGAGGATCGTTTTAGCTGCAAAAGCGTTTGAGAGTTACTCGAGTGAGAGTCTTCCATTGCATATAAAGTAAAAACGACACGCTTTGCTTTGCACTAGCTGCACCTCGGGGGTCTGCAAAATCATTTGCAATCAATTATTGCTCACTACTTTTGGCTTTTTAAGATCGTGACGTATCGCATAAATTGCTTCACTGGTCGTGATTATCCAAGACACACTCTTTGCTAGCCTAGCTTAGTTCACTGCTCACAACGTATACCACTACCCCCACTCTGCTTTCCAGCAACTTTTAACCTCTGTATTCCCAAAGTCTGCACTACTTTAGTTTGTTGTCATTTTCTCAATATTCCTCTCTAGCAAACCCCCAAGAGTCGTCCATCTTGTTTGATTCATCATCACTTGTGTCAAACTTTCGTCCTCCTAGGCGGCGTTTCATCTTGTTGGCCACCATTTGTATCTGAGCAAAGAAAAAAAAGTTCAAATAATGCATCAAGTGGTCATTCAGTCTCAGTTTTTGTTTTGAATAATGGTGTACGAATTCAAACAAATTAGCATGAAGCCATTTTCATTGGCTGTTGTTCATGAATGTTCTCAAACAATTCTGCCAACAGCTGTTGCACACACAGCTGGACTGAAAAAAATATAAAGCGGCCGAATGCGCCAGCAGGCCACAGATTTTTATTCGTAAAACAAAGTGAAAAGCATGTCATTTTATTTTCCACTTCACAACTGACGCCACTTTGTGAAATTTACAAAGTTATTCATCTTTTACTGTATTTTTTCTAATGAATTCAGTCATAGTTGTAATATTTAACGGCTTTGCCTTTCTTCGCCTGACTGCTACCTTCGACCTTCTCTGAGTGAAAAAAACCTCAGGAAAAGCCTACGAGAACATCCGAACTTTTTTTGTGCTTAATCAGGGGCACTATAAGGGGTGTGCACATATTTGCAACCACATTATTTTAACTATAGAATTTTAATTTAGATCAACATCACATGTGGAAAAAGTTTTGAACGAATTAATATACCGTGTAAACATATATATATATATATATATATATATATATATATATATATATATGTTCATATATATATATGTTAGAGGTGTGAATTGCCTAGTACCTGACGATTCGATTCGTATCACGATGCATAGGTCACGTTTCAATTCGATTAATCCCGATACGAATTTATCAGTCAAGTGCTGCGATTTTTTTTTTTTTTTTTTTTTTTTTAACTCAAATTTATAAAATACTAATCAGTAAACTTAGTATTGTGTAATATTGTGACCCGTTTTGGGCTATTTGATGGTTCTGACCAAGTCATTTCAAAATAAGATATGGCCTACGGGTTTTAAAATGTATTATTATTATTTGAACAGCATTGAAATAAAGTATTAAGGCTTAATGTTCCATTAATATAACATTCTTCCACGATTAAGTTGTGAACCGTAACCCTAAGACGTTTTGTTGAATATTTTTCCAAAAATGGATGTTTAAAAATAGATTTGGCCGCCTATTGAATCGATTTGAGAATTGCGCGTTGTAATATCGCGATAAAGTGCAAATCAATTTTAACATCCCTAATATATATATATATATATATATATATATATATATATATATATATATATATATATATATATATATTAGGGGTGTGAATTGCCTAGCACCTGACGATTCGATTCGTATCACGATTCACAGGTCACGATTCGATTCGATACCGATTAATCCCGATACGAATTTATAAGGCGATTGTTGCGATTTTTTTTCATTCAAATTTAGAAAATACTAATCAGTAAGCTTGTAGAGTGTAAGATTTATATGAGAATGTATTATTTATTTATCTGAAATTTCAGTCTTATAGAGGTTGTAATCTGTTTCATGTTTGAACAGCATTAAAATAAAATATTAAGGCTTAATGTTCCGTTCATATAACATTCTTCCATGCTCAAGGTGTGAATCCTAAAATTTTTTTTAAAAAAAATCGATTCTGCCGATTATTGAATCGATTTGAGAATCGCGCGATGTAGTATCGCGATATATCGCCGAATCAATTTTTTTTAACACCCCTAATATATATATATATATATATATATATATATATATATATATATATATCACAAGGATGTGTAGACTTTTGACAGTAAATCCACTGCTGATAGTCTTGCAGCAAAATTGTGGCCATGTAGAACAACAAAGTCGAATCGGGTGGGCCCTTGCCGCTTATTTGAACCATCCTCCGTCAGAGCGCCGCACGCAAAACGACATTTGAGACGCGAGTATTTATTTAGGCTCGGCGGGCAGCGTCCGTCTCACTTTTCCAGCAGCTGAAAAAGACTTTCCAGCGAAGATGGAAGCGAGCTGGGAAGCGCGGCCAAAGCGACAGAGCGAGAGCCGGAGAACTTACCAACGAGCGCCCAAGGATTTTTCCACCCGGCGAGACGAGCATCCAGGTGCACGGCAAGATTGGACACAACAACACTCAAGCTTGCATCAAGGCTGGAACAAATTTCAGCTCTGCCTTCGAAACTGCCAACTTTTAGGAGGTGCCTTTTGGAGAGGCCAAAGAAAGCATGGAAAGAGAGGAATATAACACCAATGATATTGATCAGAGATCAATGGATGTGTTTGAGTCATACACGGTGTAAATCCTCCTCTGGAAAACACTCATTCAATCACTTCCTAATCAATCTCTGGTGTAATAACCTTATGTATTGATTGATTGAATTCTTATTTTTCATTTTATTATTATTATTATTTGCAGTATTAATTCAATGTCTGGTGTAATAACCTTATTTATTGATTGATTGAATTTTTTTTATTTTATTATCTGTTCTCATTGCTGCTGGACATGTAAATTCCCCAGAGGGAGCCATCCCAAAGGGATCAATAAAGTCAAGTCTAAGTCTAAGTCTGATGTATGAAAAAAAGGATATCTGTATGAACAAAATGTGCAAAATACATATATTTAATACATTTATTATTTATTTTTTTTATAATGCACATTTTTCGATGTATGTGTATAGATCCACTATCTGAACAAACCAAGTTTCCTTTTTGTTTTTTTTGTTCCTTGTTTTGTTGCCAAAAGATGCCTTGTGAAAATTAAACTGCAAAAAAAAAAAAATTGCCACCAGAGGGTACAAGAACTGCACAAATCGGAATTAACCGGACTTTTTTTTTTTTTTTAACAGATGTGCTGCTTTTAATATCATGACATGACGACGACGATATATTGTGGCAGTTTTAATATCACAGTATCACGATTTGCCGTTATCGTTACATCCCTAATAAATACTTACAGTAAGTAAGCATGAACAATGTTAGTTTAATTTGTTTGTATTAGTATAAAATACAAAAAAAGACAAACTAATTTGACTTCAACATACAACTGATTTTAAACACAACAAAAATGTTTGCTGTACCGTAAGTAAGAATGTAAATTTTTACTAAACATGTTCAATTTTGCCATGTGTTAAAAACTAATGCGGTTGAAGGCAATCGGTTTCCACGCTAACTTCTACTAAACTCTACTAATTCAGGTTTAGGGTCTACCTAAAACACGTGAGCAAACATGAAGCAGCTTACAGGAGGCTTCAAGCAAATGAAAGAATTCCTGCTGGACTTTTTTGTCGCACGTCACATCATGTGTCGAGGAAAAATATTTCTGGGGGAACGACGGGAAAGTTCACGCGGAGTCCATCTTCAGCTCATAACGCACAAAGGCAGGCAAAGTTCACATGCAGTTGTGGGGAAGAAAGGCAAGGTGACAGGTTCAAAAGTTCAGCCGCTGCTTCAGACTCACTCGGCATGCCACCAGCATTCGGCACACCCCCGAGGCTTTTGGAAATGTCAGTGGGAACCTCGTTTACTGTTGGCCATCAAACTCTGAATGCTCCACGGGGGGAATAGCAAAGTGGCGAGAAGAGGAGAGGGATGCCGTTGCAAAATAACACCCGCCTCCCACTTCACTACGCAACCAGCTTGTTGACATTTTTTTTTTTTGCAAACTCAAAAACAATCTCGACCCCCGCCGGCGTTTGACTTCATAACGACGAAGCGAAGGAACGGATCAGGGGATGTCGCCCTCAGGGGCGGAGCTACATGGTGGCGGCCACCTCTTGTCCCTCGTATTCAGTGTTTTAAGTGGAAAAAAAACGAGTACCGGTACTCCCCTAATTCATATATATATATATATATATATATATATATATATATATATATATATATATATATATATATATATATATATATATATATATGGAACAGCATTTTGGGATCGAAACATGCATTGTCAAGCGTACCGGAACGTTGACAAACTGTGACAGTACGTTCTTTGCTCGGTGAGAAGTACCTGAACAGTCAAGGGAGAATTGCCGGAGCTTAAAATACTGCTCGTATTTAAATACGGTCAAATGTACTCGCAAGTACATTCGAACGTACTTGTAGGCTAAACGTTACAAACGTAGCGTATTTTCCCATAATGCCACGGGGTAGGACTTGCGCATATACAGTGAAGAAAAAATGTTTTTTGAAAAAGTATTTGGCCCACGTTATACCAATACATAAAAAAAAAAATCATGTTTATTTGTAACTTGTAGGTTTTATTATTATATTTGCCCATAATGCCACAGGGTATTAAATTGCACATACACAATACCCTGTGGCATTATGGGAAAATATACTGTGTTAAATAGCCGACAAGTATGTTTGAAAGTATTTGCGAGTACGTTTGAACGTTTTTTTTTAAATCCGTTTGAATGGGCTCGCAAATACGCTTGAACGTACTCGCCAGTCAAAAATGTTGACTGGACATTCTCAGTTCCACACTTCCGTAGTTGCATTTCCTGGTCAACCCACTGAAGAGTTTCTGGCTCCGCCCCTCGGTGGGCCCACTTGACCTTGTGTTTATGAAAAATTCGAAGATGGATTCAATGTGATGGAGGTCAACATGATGAGCAGTTAAACAGAGTTCAAGAAAAAAAAACCCACACATCTCAATAACTACATTTTTAAAATTACAAGTATACTGTATTGTAACAGTCAACCAAAAACATGTTTTAACGTTCCAATTTAATACAACATTGGTGAGCCATAATGTAAATGTATTTTCCTAATGCAAGGTAAAAGCAAGACTGAATGTTTTCTCGCTGCTCCTCCTGACTGATGAAGTGATTTGTTGTGACATGACTTCAAGCAACAACAAACTTTGCCCCGCGTGCAATCCACATGATGTTATTATGCTAATGAGTTCTGATAGAATTTACCATGTACGTCCGTTAGCTTGAACTTTTTTGTACATTTTGACCGGGCCTGACTTGATGTAACTGTGAGCCGAGTTTAGTTCTTTATGGAAAATCAGACTCATATTATAGCATTTTATTCTCCTCACTTTTTTGGCATCAAACTACTCCCACATAATTACTTCCGATTTATAGTGTTCAAATTTCAACTTGCTTCAAAAATTCACGCCTTCTGGGGTATACATCATCTGATTCCACGGGTTCAATCTTTGTTTAAACCCCCCATGGACCACGTTTTAGTACATTTGATGGGTTGATACCAACCGACTATCATTTCAAGAAATGGATTATAATTTCTCTGAAATGATTAAATCCCACCTTAGACAGATTGAAGTTCAAGTTTTCTGCTTATTCATTTATCTATTTTATAATTCATCTTTCCATTTACTTCATAAGCATTCAGCTTAGCATTCAACTATTAGCATTCAGCTTTCAGCATTCCCACACAATTTCTCCAGAAATTGCACTTAGTCTAGTACTTTATATGTAATATTTCTTTAACTATATTAAATTGGGTTTTCATGCATGTTAACGCCCCCTCCCCACTTCAGGCGACGTAGCTGCCATAATAATAATAATACGTAAGGAGTGAGGCTGACTTCATCTTTCCTCGACGAGAGCCCGAAGTGGCAGAAATGAGCGCGGTATGATTGAATCCAGGTGGGGGGGATGTTTGTGTGACTCCATGCTCAGTGCAAAAGAACGAGTACGGGGGGGAAGGGGAAGTGAGCAAAATGGGCTTTCCATGACTGTGCACCTTTTTGAGGCTCGCCACGTCACAGAGCGGGCCGGAGATGTTTGGCGGCCGTCCCGCATCCCGACAAGGCAGCAGCGGTTCCCTCGTGCCTTTGCCAGATAGCTTTTAATTATCTCACAAGTCAAACAATCTCTGAGAAAGTCCAGCAGCTGAGTATGAAAAGCGTACGGAGCTTTTGATTCCCCTAACGCTGCGCTCACCTTTAATGTGTTGCATAAAAGCCGTCTGTGCCAGACTTTATCTTTTTTGATCAGATTTGGCATCTCGCATGGACTTTTATTGTCCGAATATAAGAAGATTTGGGAGTAATTCCAAGTTTTGATGGATGATGTGTGGGGGGTAACTTGATATATATATATATATATTTTTTTTTTCCACCACGGCGCTACCGTCATGGCTCGTGACGCTCTCCCTCCCCCATATCTGTCTGCTATCAAAGTACATCAAACCAGACAAGTGCATCTGTTCTCCACAAGCTGTCTTTGGTTGAATCTGGTGGGGATTAAATGCGTGTTGCAAGAAGAACATCTGACACGAGGAAGAGTTAGTGCAGATGCCGCCTCAGCAAAAAATCTTTCGACTCGTGCTTGGTCGGCTTCCATCCAGTGGTACGGTTACGTCTACGAGAAGAAAAAAAATAACAATTGGACAATTATCTATTCAAATGTTCGGACCTTTTTTTTAAAAAAAAATTTCTCTCGAGAGTATGGACTCTCGTGGTGTGCAAATTTTGGTATCAATCAGATACCAAGTAAACACAGGGCCAGTATCACTGATACTGGGCTGGGTTTTAAAAAAATTGATATATCGATATCGAATTGATATTCCTTTTCATAGCCCAATATTGATTCAGAAAACCATGAATCGATGGCTACCAAATACAAATGTGCCCTTCCGTTATTCAGAGTAGCCCAAGAGGAGGCCAGTGTTTTTGCCACTTTATTTACATAGTGCTGTGGTTGTAATCAATTTCATCCAAACGTTTACTGCCACCGACGTAGATACACGTCAAGGACGTTTTTTTTTTTTTTAACCAATTCTGAAATTCAGATTTGAAAACCATTGCAATGACTAACAGATCCCTGTAGTTGGTGGTATTGCATCATGAGCTAAAGGTGACAAATTGGGAGAAATGTCAACACATTAATTTACAAGTGGGACGAGTTTAACCTCCTTGAACCAAGCATGTACTCTGTGTATCGTATCAAGCCACTGTCAATCAACTCAATCTCATAAGCAAAGCTGTTCTGCTCGCCTTTTAGCTTTGACATGGCGGCATTTCAGACGGTGTCGTTTGGCCGATCTTCACCCAGCGTAGTCCCAGGTCATGAATCGAGAAATTGGTGTAATTGGAGGATTGAGTACATTTACCAAATAGTGATGTCATAATTCAGCAAAATTCAAAACAGCAGCTACAAAAGATTTGGTTATTTAACTCATTGACTCGCAGCCATTTTTACAGAAGCAACCCCCTTCACTCACGGCTACTTTTGCAAGGCCCTTAGAATATTGTGTTCGATTGCTTTTAAAACATGGAACAAACCAAAAGAAAGATTAGAGTTTCTTTCATCAGGAAAAAAAGTATATTTCTATCTGTGTCCATTCTGCAGCAATGAACATTAGAATATAACTACGTTTCAGCATTATTCACAAATCTATTTAGAATTGTGAGTAAATGAGCTTTTTATTAACATGGCCCTAGTTGATCTCTTTTGCTCTGCTGTCACCTGCTGGCTATTTATGTAATTATTACCATTTCTCCAACCATTCTTTGCAGTTGATAGGCTGCATCAAAAGCCTTCTGTATGCTCTAGCATAAAATGAATAAATTAATGATTATTAAAAAGAAAACAACCTATAAATACGTCTTTGGGACACTTCAACCATTTAATATGAACATATTTATAAGTTTTTGGGAGCAAATGAGTTAATTTCAGTCCAACTATACAAGTTAAAAAAGGAAAATTTAAAAAGAAAATGAACAATAAAAAATAATCGAGAGAACGCTTCATTATTAAGTCAACTTACTACTTTGCATGCTAAAAAAACAACAACAACAAAAACCCAAAGTCTATTTTTGGCACTTTGGCATGCGGTCATTCGGCCGGTTTGACGGTGCGTCTCATACGCTGAAAGCAAAGCAGCTGCAAAATGAAAAGTGGCGTGCCTCTTCACCGCACTGCTCTGGTGCTGTGCAATTAATCACAAGTTCCAGCAAAGCGGCCGCAAGACTTTTTGCATAATCTTTCATTTATGTGCCTTATGGATGGCTCTACGCACGCACACATTGTGGCATGAAGTGTACGTACGTCTAGCTTCAATGCAGAGATTCTATAAGTAGATTTTAGACCTAAAAAATAAAAAATGTGTAGAAATACGTCAACCTAAATTAAATCCCGAAAGTATTTTTGTACTTGACAGTTGAAAGTTCATCTCGAGCATCACCATGTAGACTAAAATGGTTTTATTGATTTCTTCTCCTTAATTGTTGGCAAATGAAGTTTTGGGTTATTTACCAAAATTATCAAGTGTGAGATGATTTTGTAAAGTTAAAAAAATAAAATAAAAATTGCACTGTCGGACTAATTAATCAGCCAGCCACAATCAAAATATATAAAATTTGTAATTTCACAAGCAGTCCTCAGATGAGCAATGCAACTTGTACGGGGGAATTGTCCTGGATGTCATTATTTTACACACAACTTAAAGTTACGGTTTGTTTAATTATCATTATTATTATTATTATTATTATTATTATTATTATTATTATTATTTATTTTTTTTTTTTTTTTAATCATAGACTAACAAACATGTTAAATATGTCACAAATTCAATTACTGGTAACACAAATAGATATGTCAAGGATTAGTGTCCTTAAAAGTCATTAACTGCACCACGCAATGCATTCTGGGAACAATATATAATAAAACAGGCAGATTAACACATCCAGAACTCAGTGTTGCCACGTTCAATTTGCATTTGTATTATTTTGTTGAACAATATGATTACAGCTGAGCTCCGTAATTTAGGGCAGGCACACAAATAGCGAAAATCTGCATATAATTGACGGCAATCGTTTTTAAGTAATATACCGTTATTTTACCGATGAGGCCCACTTGGTAATATATTTTCCTCCATACGGCCCCTGAGCTAATATGAGTTTGACACCCCTGCTTTAAGGACTGTGATATCCATCAACGCCCGGCCCTCATGTAAAGAAAGCCACAAAATGATCTTGAGTCAACTATGGTTCATGATCTTGATTTATTGATTTGAGGACTTATTTTGGGGGACATGGACAGCAGAAGCATGAAGGAACGCGAACCACATATACGATTTGTTACTGAACCATAAAAACATGTTGCGATTGTCAAGGAACAAGTGGCTTGCCACAAAACCAGGAAACCGAGCTTCATTTGAAAGTCAATTGCTAATTTGTTTCTAAATACAAGTTACATGTTTGAAGAGAATTTTAGGAAACAAAGACCGACAGGTATGTCATACTGAATTGCGACGATATAAACCAGGTTTACATGCTGACCTGTGTGACATTCCAACTGTTTACATGTGACGTAATCTTATTCCGATCTGGTGTTTACATGTACATGAAATCGGGAAAGCCGTTTTACACGCACGTTGTAATCCGAAAAAAAAAAGGAGAGCAATTGAAGTCCACGAGTAAACGTTTATTCCAAAGAAACAAAAAGAAAAGGAAATGTGGGCTCGATGCCACCGCACGTTACAATACCGTTCACGGCATGCAAAACAACAAAAACATTCTTCGCCAAAAAGGAAAAAGGAAACTACTTCCACACAAAAATAAAGAAGCGCCACCTTGTGGCGCGGTGCCACACTGCCGATATAAACATCACAGACTTAGCATTGTTAACTCTGTGCTGTGTCAAATTCACAACCCATACTTAGTTTGTTATGTTCTGGGGTTTGATCCCAAAAATGCAGACACAAAGAGTTTAACACTTTATTGGCACAACATCGAGACGCGTAGAACAAACTTGACTAGACGAGAAACAGCGAGAATGTATCGAGAATCACGAGACGCTAAGCTAACTTGGGCTGTGGAGGTGCACTGAGGAACAGAGGTAATAATCCGACAAAAACGCACACTTCTCAGACAGCTTATATAGACAGTGAATTGATCTGATTGGTTGTGGCTAGACATGTGGGTAACAGGACTGACATGGAATTATTTGATTGGCTGTTGACTAGATTGAGATTAAAGATTCCTTACAGCACATAGCTTCTGACATCATATTGCGCACCACCAGCTGAAACCAGATGCCAATTAAATCAGTTCAAAACAGACACTTGAGCTCACGGTCATGACCCAAATATAACCTTTACATGACCCTAGTCATAAAGGTAAGCATAACCCTTGCATGACCCTAGTCATGACATAGTTAAGCTTTTTCTTAGGTTCTCGATAGGGTTGAGATCAGAGGATGAACATGTCACACCACAAGTTTTTCTCCCTTCATCCACAAAAAAGCAAACATTGCAGCATGAGATGGCGTGTTCTCGTTCATCTTCATTAGACCATGATAAGAACAGGAACAGATTTCGTAGAGGTTCTTTTGATACCTTCAAGCACAATAAAGGTAAGATGAATTCTCGCGGTATTTGTGATGTCCACAAACTCCGGAGAAAACATTGTGTACCGAGCCCGTGCAGTGGTTCGGAGCAATCACAGAGCAACATTGTGTTTGGGACGTGGTATGCAGCTGTGACGAAACCGGGAAGCACCGATGCCAGAGCAAACAAACAAACAAACAAACAAAACTAACATGGACGAATGGACGCTACAATTAATTCTGTTCTTGCAGAATTGCTCACCGATTCCTTGTTGAATGTTGAACAGCGAGAGGTGCTTCGTGCATTTCTAGCTATTAAGATGTTCGTGCCATTTCCCCCCCTTCGACGAGAACGAAGACGACATTTTCATTGTCCAATCAGCTCGAAGTATTGTACAGAATGTCCTGCCTTTCCCGAGTAAATTACCGTAGAGCGGTCCCAGATGGATATAGTGGACAACTCCCTTGAGTGAAGCGCAATATCAGTCTGGCTATTGCCAAGTTAACAGAATGGGAGTCCGCATCACTACAGACGTGCGACTGATCCTCTTGTCGATCATTCTGCCCTCACTCGTGAACAAGATCCCAAGATGCTTGAACTGCACTCCACACTTTTCTCAACTGAGGACCATGGTCTCAGATTTGGAGGTGCTGAGTTTCATCCCAACCACTTCAACCGCTCCAGCATAAGTTGGAGATTGTGGCTTGTCTTGTCATCTTTTATATTCCGTGTCACAATGACCATTGAATAATCAAGTTTTTTTTTTTTTTTTTAATCTTTAAAAGCATTACCCATGCAGCATGGCACATTGCTCATTCAAACAACCCAAAACCGTAGGGGTACATTCATCATGTCTTGGATCATCGCCCTCCGATTTCTTTTCATGCGGTTACTGTGGTCGAGTTATGCTATGGCACAAAAAGGAGGATCCGTGACCCCAGTCACGGATTACTTTGAGGATGACATCATGCTTGGGAGAATCTGCCCAGTCTACAAACACTATCAGTCTGGATGGAACACAGTGTGCCACTTGTCACATTTTCCTTTGGAAGGGCATCCCTGTCTGGACTGGCGAGCGCATTCATAAAGAAAACTGAAAATATAGATTTGTTGCCACCATTTGTTAACACTGTCCTAAATCTGCTTTAATTATACATTCGCACAAGTCATACGGAGTGTACAAACATTGGTTTTATTTTGTCCTTGTTGTCAGTGATGGGAATTACACTGTAGGTTCTAGTGCCCAATTTGAATTCCTAAATTCCATTTCAAGTGACAAACAGTGTTGTTCTTAAGCCCATATCCCACTGAGCAGCAAACGTTCAATGTCGCAAAGACGTTCGTCAACAGTTTTAAGGATCGCCGGCAGTTTCTCTTGTCGCAAAGACATTTTGGACATGTGGAAAATTACTAACACTAAAACTGTTGGCGAACAGCTGCCAAACCTTGAACAAATGCTGACGACCAACACTGGCTACCTTTGCACCCCTCAATGGTATACAGGCTTGAATAACAATGTTGACGTTTTTCTTTTTACTCTAAATAGTTCAACCAGAAATCCGCATTGCATTGTTGCCAAAGGTACAATTCTGGTGGGTTGATAATGTGCCTTTTGGCGCAGTAAATCCTTGTCATAGAAGCTGAAAACTAGTTTCCAAGACCGTTATTCATCTCTGTCAGCTAAATGAAAGACAAAAGATGCGTTTCCATTACCCTTTTTCGCAATAATAAAAGTGATATTGTACTATTTCTATAAAGTACAATTTCGATTTGTGGTTGTTTTCATTGAAGAGCGTTTTGCTTCTGAGGCACAATTCTCGGAATGTCCCGTCTCGCGAGACCTCGCTGTCTGTAGGAGGTGCTCATGATGTTTACGGTAGACAGATGCTCGGTGTAGTTACATTAGATTAAAAATACGGATAGAACGCCTCGCTTGTTGCCGGTGGTAACGGCCATTTCTGCAACGATATGGAACGTACACTGAACGGCGACATATTGGCTCTCTAACCCCGGGTTTTCACCGGATGCGGTTGCGGTGCGGTTGCGGTGCGGTTGCGGTGCGGTCCGGCGACGCAAGCAATTAGATTCCATTCATTCGAATGGTGCAGTTTACACCGCTTGCGGGTGCGTTGCGTGTCGACTGCGGAAGGCCTGCGGCGTGCCGCAAGCCTTCCGCAAGGATAGACCTATTTTCTATTTTTGCCGGACGCCGCAGCGGTAGGCCTCCGGCAAATGGCAAGCTAGCACAAAACGCATCGAGCGGGACAGGAAGGCCGAGGCAGTTTCAAAATAAATTTCCGGTTACCTTTCAGAATAAAACACTGGCCAGCTCCTATTTCGCAAGTTTTTCAGCAAAACGTGACGTGGGCGTCGCCGGGCCATGTGCTCATTCACGGTTTAGACACCAGCGAACATGGACGAGGAGAGGTTTATATTGGAGGTGGAAAACCACAAAATAATATATGACACGGCACATCCTTTTTATAAGGACTGTAATGTATTGTGAGTTTGATGTTCGCGATTGCTTGTTGTTCCCGTCTCGCTTGCCGTACTGAGCGGCAGCCGGACGCGGAAGACAGAAATAAAGAGTGGACCCGCACTGACCCGACTCTCGTTATTAATATACTTTACAAGGACAACCAAAAAAAGGATGCTGCATGGAATCTCATAGCAGAAGAAGAAGAAAAGGTTAAATCAAAAGAAGTCCACCTCTCTTTCTGCTTCTCTGTTGAGCACAGACTTTCTTTATGTTTGTCGTTGTGAAATGCCACATGGTCGCGCGCGGTCCCGCGAGACACGTTGGGAAGTGGGCGGCGACGGAGCTGCCGGACCGCAGCTGTGCGTAGCCGGTGTGGATTGACAAAAAAATTGACCCGTCCGGAGCACGCAGTCAAGACGCACCGCACCGCAACCGCACCACAACCGCATCCGGTGAAAACCCGGGGTAAATCTCTTTGTGCTTAAACTTGTTATCCCCTCGGGAGGCATTTCCGACACAAAACCTACTTCCTGTAACTGTAAAGTGTTGTTGTTGTTCCTGGAGGCTGGGTAAAAGGTGGGTTACAAATAGTTTAATGTTTCTGATGTTTTCTGCCGTCTTCTGCTACTTACTTACTTGCTTACTGCTAAATGAACCAGACATGGCAGGACAGGATTTCAAGCTCCTCCCCTTTTATTAAACTTATTGAACGAGGCTCGCTCGGTTACACCTCTCTCTCTTTTGCGCTCATGACGTGCAGTATACAAAACATTTAAAGTAAATAAAAATATGCATTGGCAAACAACGTGTTACATTCCTTTCCTCCGTGACCGGGTGGGTGTCACATGACTTCTAAATGCGCAAAAAGTGTTTCCATTACACTTTTGTGAAATAATTCTATTTTGACACATCTCAAAAAACACCTTGAGAAAAACAACAACTTTTTTTGTGATATTAGAGAGCTTCTTCGCAAATCCGGTGTTTCCATTACCAGCTTGCTTTTATGAAACATGCCTTTTGCGCAAAACTGAGGGTAGGTAATGGAAACGCACCTAAAGAAGAGGACTGTATGCCAGAAGTACAATGATTTATAGTACAAGAGGGAAATTTATTCACATCGTGGGGCCCCATACACACGTGTTTTTCCAGGTTTAACTACCACTGTGGGGACCGATTTGAAATTGTGGGGACATTTTGATGGTCCCCACAAGTTCACACCTCTTTTTGAGAGTCAAGACTTAGTTTTAGAGTTTAGGTTTGAATTGGGTTAGGTTGAGGTTAGGGAAAGGCATTATGTTCAAAATCAGTCCGTTTACACTGCAGTTGCACTGGCAGCTATCAATGATTCCAACCTGAAGATATCTGATTCCATGTTTTTTCTTTACACAACCATTGATGACGCATATCCCAACTGTGCCCCTTCATTGTAGAAAAATCGGAATCTCTTGACTCATGCCGTGTAAATCGAGCCAACCAAATGTGCTTTCTGGACTTTTGTTGATCATTTTAGAAATACACACAGAGTTGATGATATGAAGCCAAAAAAAAAAGCAAGTTGACTCCATTTGCTCAATGCATCAAATGGATTTCGAAAACCCAACCCGCAGGCCTGATGTGTTGCACTTTCAAAATGGGGGGGAAGGGAAGACCAAGTGTCAGGTTTGAAGAGAAAAGTATACATCAGACTTTGTGCGAGCGAGGCCGTGCAGATCGAGGGAGCAGACGGCAATCACCAAAGCTCACACGATCGCTCACATATATAATTATATGAAATGCTATATTTTATCAGCCAATCAACTGCTTGAAACTGCACAGCAGGGAAACTTTGCTATTATGCATTTTATGCAGGCATTGTTGACCAAATCTTCAATAGTGTGCAGACTTGTCTGAGGTGTCGCTTTTCAACTCTTCAGTGCTGTATGTATGAAACTCTAAACCGGTTACTCCCCTAATGCAAGAAGACACAAACACCGGCTACAATATTTTCTATCTTCCGATGTATCCACTTCAGTTACCCCACCTACTTAAAACAATAGTAATGTACACTTTTCCATACGCTCCCAGATACATAAACCAGCCACTGCAAATTTGAAGCTGCTTTTTTTTTGTGTGTCTTTTTCCCACCGTTCCTAAGTTTGTGTCCATTATTTTGGGTCCAGTCACAGGTGTCAAATTCAGGTCCAGAAACGAAAAACCCTGCCACAGTTTGGCTTTCCCCACAGGTACTTCTTCTGCTCAACCTCCAGGTAAACTAAATAGTTTACTTGCCTGGTTTTATACATGATGGACCTGGATTTGCCCCCTCTTGTCTCAGTGAATGGAAAATGAATACTTCCAACTAGTGTTAATTTTGTTAAAAAAAAAAACTAAACAAAAAAATAATTTTGTCAACACACATTGTTCCCCGGACTAAAACTAGACTAAAAAACATTAATAAAGAATAACTGGGACTAAATCAGTATGCATTTTCGTAACTAATGAAGATGGGACGAAAATATACTTCACATAATAAAAACGGGCCTAAAATCTATCGACATTTTAGTTCATGAACAAACAAGATAAAAAGAAAATTACAGTATATGATTTTGTCACTGTGACATTGTCATGTGACAACCCCCCACCCTTAGAAAAATCTGCAGCGTGCGAACACAAACACATGGGACAGACAGGATTTTATTTATAGTGAAAGGTTAAAAAAAAAAAAAAAAGAGGAAATTATAGTTAATCTAACAGCTATAACATTCCAACAATTGTGTTAATCCGCTAAATAGTGCTGGCTAAGTTATACTAGCTCGTAGCATAGAGTCATAGTAGCCACTTGTTGATATACTGTCATATACTGTCATTTTTTATTTTATTTTTTTTATCAAAAAGCTGAGAAAATCTTATGTGAAATAGTTTTAGATCCGAAATGTTCAACATTATCTACTGGTAAAATGATTAGACTAAAATGTTGACAGTTTTTGTTGATGAAATCGTGTTTTTTTTTGGACTAAAACAAAGACTAAAATGCTCGATTTATAGTTGACTAAAAATTGACTAAAAAAACGGGATGAGGTGGACTAACTGTGATAAAACCTAACACGTGTGACAGAAACTGCACTAAAACTGAGACTAAATTTAAAAATGGCTGATAAAACTATAAAAATTTCCACAGAAATTTTGGATGTGACTGCTGACTCTTGCGAGGTGGAAAGCCGCATGTACTGAACAGTTTGCCAAATCCTGTTGAAATCAAGTCACTTCCTGTTGAAATCAGGTCACTTCCTGTTGAAATCAGGTCACTTCTGGGTCACTTCCTGTTGAAATCAAGTCACTTCCTGGTAAAATCAGGTCACTTCTGGGTCATTTCCTGTTGAAATCAGGTCACTTCCGGGTCACGTCCTGTTGAAATCAAGTCACTTCCTGTTGAAATCAGGTCACTTCTGGGTCACTTCCTGTTGAAATCAAGTCACTTCCTGGTAAAATCAGGTCACTTCTGGGTCATTTCCTGTTGAAATCAGGTCACTTCCGGGTCACGTCCTGTTGAAATCAGGTCACTTCCAGGTCACTTCCTGTTGAAATCAAGTCACTTCCTGTTGAAATCAGGTAACTTCCGGGTAACTTCCTGTTGAAATCAGGTCACTTCCGGGTCACTTCCTGTTGAAATCAAGTCACTTCCTGTTGAAATCGGGTCACTTCCTGGTAACTTCCTGTTGAAATCAGGTCACTTCCTGTTAAAATCAGGTCACTTTTGGGTCACTTCCTGTTGAAATCAGGTCACTTCCGGGTCACGTCCTGTTGAAATCAGGTCACTTCTGGGTAACTTCCTATGTTGAAATCAAGTCACTTCCTGTTGAAATCGGGTCACTTCCAGGTAACTTCCTGTTGAAATCAGGTCACTTCCATAGGACAACATCATATTAAACCCGATGGATCAAGAATGGTGAGTATTTACGAGTTTCTAGGTAGTTCCGGTTGTTTTTGCTTCATGTTTTACGTGGCAAATCCTCTAAAACAAAATGGCTGCTTTTCGTAAACATTCCATATATATGGAGGCGAGCGAAAGTTATAGGGTTTGAGAGATGAGGTAATCGGAGGCTTACACCATGCAGGTGGTTCCAGAACGCTGCTGGAAAGCAGCAGCGGCTGCCTAATCGGGTCCCGTCTTATCTGATTCCTCTGCAAGCGTCACGGTTGTTTGAATCAAGTGGGCCATGCTCTTCAGATGTTTGCTCAAGGATTACATCGGAGGGAACGTGTTTCCATGGAACCTCAAACAGCTCTGATGCCAAAAAAAAAAAAAAAAAAGTGTTGTCAGTGGTGATATTAGCCTGCCTGACCTATCGTAGCAATGAGAAGCACATTGTTAACAAACTTTGGGAAAATTCTAGTCATGAACTATTTATAACAAACTTTGACTTACTAGTCAGTCTGGTGACCAGTGGTTGTGTTTACTTATGTAAGCTAATGTTAAACGCTATCTTGGTTGACAGTTCAATAGTGCTAAACAATTACTGCATTCAAAATTATCCAACATTTTTTTTGCACGGTTTTTGGGCGGCTATTGGAAGCTCACTCCGGTCCCGCATTGTAACATTGGAAATGTTTTCCTGCCACTACCACCGGTGATAATTTTGTCGATAAAAAAATTTTCATCATAATTTTCGTCACGGAATTTGTTTTACCGACGAAAATGAAAGGAAAAACGAAATAGAAGCCACTCATTGAGATGATAACGATAGCTAAAATTGACTGACAATTTCGTCAGTGATTAAAACGGAAATGAAAACAACACAGTGACAAAAATTTGGAATCAAACGCGGGTTGCAGAAAAGAACCACTCAGAAACTGCTCAGTGTTCATTGCACTTTAATTTAATGTTCAAACATGCTTACATTCATTGTCCAGCTGTAAGATTAATCTCAGTAATTATGTAATTATGCACTTTTTTATTTAGGTGAAAACTAAGTTATGTTATTGTCAGTTCAACATGTTTCATTGAATCAATTAATAAAGACACCATTGTACTAAATGTGTTAAACTACAGTTACAAATAGATGTGCTGTTATTTTATGTCGAAAAGTTGAAATGTATGCTCAAGGAAAATGGACTAATAGACAATTTAGTCAACTAAAATTGCTCATTATTTCCGTCGACTAAAATTGGATTAAAACTAAAATGCAATCAGATGACTAAATTCTGACTAATATTTAATGAATTTTAGTCAAAAAACTATAACTAAAAACTAATATAAATTTCTTGTTAAAATTAACACTGACTACCACAGCAATAGGCTAGTAGGACTACATTTCCCATGATTCTTAGACACGGACGCAGGAAGTAGTTGTAGTATTACGAAAACACGCCCGAGAATGCAAAAGTGAAAATAAATTGTAAATAAGTAAAAAAGTAAGTAAAAAGTAAAGAATTTAACAGTTAAATTATTTTTTATTGGTTTACTGAATGAATTGCTATAACAATTATGTGATTGGCTACAGTTAGACTATAATGTCCGAAACGTGATCAAAGCGCTTCAAAGGTTAAAGTATCAACTTCCAGCCAATTGCTGCTTCAAATGCATTGTACTCTCGTGAAATAACCAACTATATATCAAACCGTGTGTATTGAAAGCTTTCTTTTTCCATTGGACAAAACTTCATAGCTTTGCGGAGCTCGGATCAATAAATGACACACATTTAGATACTTTATACAAATCATACTGTGAACGATTTCTCGGTAGAACCTTGCGGAGAAACGATGAGTGCATGAGAGTTCCTTCCGCATATGTTTGCACTAAAATTTCACGACCTCCCCTGCCCCGTATCATTTGTCATCAAACTTCTGACATATTCGATAAAAGGTTCATGTGAGGAATTGACGTCTTCCAAATTCCAAGGCCTTTTTTTTTCATATCTTCTTGCTCCAAGATGGACACTTCAATCTGGAACTTGGAAAGTACTTCTTTGTATGTGGAATACAAAAAAAAGTGAAAAGTGCAAGTTGCAGTTGCGACTCAACGCAGCCTTTGGCCTGTTCTTTGGAAAATATTTGAACATCTTCACGATGTATATGTCAAACAATATGCGTTCCAAAGGAACTCACACGGTATAACTTTACTGCTGGCCTTGTACTTAATCTGCCGGAGAAAGACTCGTTGACATGCAGACTACAAATCAAGTTTGAGAAGCAGCACTCACGGTCGGATATCGGCAGTAAATTCACGACGGAAGCAGGATTTTGAGAACACGCAACGAGCGATGCGGAGTGTGGACGTGGAGCTCCCGAGTGACCAATGAAGAGGCACATACATATTTGATCTGATGGGATTTTCTCAGCAACGGCAAAAAATGTTCCTGCGTCAGTTTGACCTCGGGGTATGTCAACTCGTGCAAAAAAGCATGCAATCCCAATAAACATCGTCTTAACTCATTATTAACTCATTCACTCCCAACCATTTTCACTGAACAATCCCCTTCGCTCCCGGCTGTTTTACTGGATTTTTATTGATTTTTGCAAGGCCCACAGAATATTCTGTAATATTGTTATAAAAACATGGAGCTTATAAAAAGAAAGATTAAAGTCTCTTCTTTCATCAGGAAAAAAGTATATTTCCATCTCTTTCCGTTTGGCAGTAATTAGCATTAGAATATAGCTACGTTTCATCATTATTCACATTCCTGGTGAAAACACTGGTAAAAAGAGCTTGTTGCAACATGGCTCTGGTTGATCTCTTATACTCTGCTGCCACCCACTGGCTGTTTTTGTGATAATTACCATTGCTTTAACCGTTCTCTTTAGTTCAGAGACGGCATCAAAGTCTTCTGTATGCTCTAGCATAAAATAATAATAATAATAAAAAACGTATAAATACATGTTTGGGACACTGGTAATATTTAAAATAGAGCGTATTTATTGTTTTTTGGGAGCAAATGAGTTAATAACAGTTTGTGGTTTAGGATGATGACATCCATGGGGTGGTGGCGGCTCCTAATGTGGGCTAAAGCGTGCGTAGCACACGACATGTAGCTCAGCCTAGCAGAGTACAAGTCACCCGGATGTTTACCGTCCACTTCTCATTCAATGTGTATTTTATCATGCGATACGTCACGTCTTGATACAGTACTTAACGCAAAAATAGTCATAAAAAGTGCTATAAAATCAGCTCGACATAAATTGACATTTTTTTCTGGGGAAGAGTTGAAATGAACCATTTCACAGAATAGCTGGTTAATTTTTCATAAGTCTTAGTCTTGTGTTCCTTTAAGAAAATAAAGCGCATCGTAATGCAAGACAGGAAATACATAGAAAAACTGTTAAAGGGTTTGTGATGGGGGGGCAAAAGTGAATTGCGAAGGTATGCTGCAGCGATGACATCTACATAGTGGTGGGAGGGCAGACAGGCATCTGGCGATGATGATGATGATCTTGATGCGTAAGGGAAAAACTCACAGGAGACAGTATTAAACAGCTGAGCCGTGCACGGCTCCAGACATTAGCTACCAGCGTGGTTGCTACAACAATAAGGCACGCTGCTAGTGCTGAGTTCCAGGTACATAAGCGGCTGAGTGATGGCCGATGTTGATTGAAGATCAGCAACAGGTGTGGTCCTGGCAAACGCAGGCACCCTCGCTTGAAAAAAAAAAAAAAGATAGAAGAGGAGGTGGGCACAGGACAAATTGGCCAAGTCGGTTCGAACCCTCCTGTTTTGTGGCAGGTTCAATTGATAGAGGTGGGCGTGACTCCATTTCTACAGGTTAAAAGTCAAGTCATTGCTGACGCCCTCTTTGACGGGTGCGTTTATGTTGCCATTGAATTGGCATATTTCGACACATTTTGGTATTTTATCCAAAATTGGAGGAGGAAAAAAAAAACATTAGAATTTGTGTCACGGGTGAAAAAAAAAAAAAAAACAGGTAAAATTTCATTTTTACAAAAATAATAAAAAAAAATAAATTATAATATTTTCTGCTGATCTGCTTTTTTAGAATAAAAGAAAATGGTTAGGTTATGTTTTAAGGATCAAAACCCCTTCACAGCACAGTTTATACGCTTTTGTCATCAAGGCATTTACATTTTATCACATTTTTATCTTGTTTAAACATGCTCAATGTTAATAAATTTTGTAAAATATGTACATTACCGTAAAAAAAAAAAACATGCAAAATTGCACTTAAAAAAAAAATGCAATACTACAAAGCCGCGAAAAGTGAACCGCGTTATAGCAAGGGAACACAGTATGTCCAAACATATTTGCAAGTAAGTATGAACATACAGTACTTAAAAATATGTTTAAACATACTTGCAAGCCTATTTTAACATATTTGCAAGCACGGTTGAAAGTCACTGTGGGCTAAAAACATATTTTCTTTCCCATAAGGATGCACGAGTTAAAAATGGCCTACATTACACCAAAACATGCAAAAATTAAGTAAGTACACATAGTTTTTTTGTTGTTGTAATTTTTATGATTTATTGTCTGCAGTGCATGATTTATATTCAGCATTATTTTTTCCCCCATAATGCCGCTGGGTATTGATTTGCGCGTGCACTTAATTTTCAAACATATTGGTATAAATGTAGATCAAATGTTCCATAAATAAATAAATATATATATATATATATATATATATATATATATATATATATATATATATATATATATATATATATATATATATATATATATATATGTGTGTTTTTTTTTTACTTGTGCACGCGGATATCACTGTCCTGTGGCATTGTGGGGAAAAAATGTCTTTAGCATTGAGCCTCCAAGTATGTTCAAATTAATGTTAAATTATACTTGCATGTACAGAATTTAACATATTTAAACACGTTCAAACCTATTTGCAAATACTTTTGAAGCAATTTTTTGTATTCACCAATCAACAAATGTTGATTGAACGTTGAACGCTTTCGTACAAAACTTTGACTGGGTCCGAAAACGACGGCGCTCAAGTCAAATAAGAGAAAACCTTTCAACCATGTTGGAATTAACTGTTCACATTCACAAGAAGTGACTTTTTGTTTCTCCCGTGCTGTCTCAAAGCTTTTTTTTTTTTTTTTTTTTGACCTTTAAGTCCATCCTTGGTGAAAGCTTGTTAATTCCCGCGAGTCGGTTCCACATTGCCACACCGTCAGTCCGACACAAAAACCCAAACTGCATTGTTCTGGCCAATTCTTTGTGCGGGTTGCGCTCAGCTGCCTCGCTCTCTATTTGACAACATTGGCTTCATGAATCTTTTGTATTGTAGTTTCAAAAGAAAAAAATAAATAGCAGAGACGCCTTAATGACCCGAATGTCATTTGTTGTGTGGCGAATATAAATGTCAAACGGGCCTTTTTGACGCACATCTCCACACTGTAAAAACGATGAATCACCGTGACTGTCTCTTGCCCTTATAAGTGTTGTTTGGGTGCAAAAGAATTTGGCCTTGGCAACTTCACATTTCAACAAAAGCTGACATTGAACTCAGGGCCCAGTTTTTTTGTTTTTTGTTTTTTTGTGGAAGTGGAGTGAAGTAAAGGATGTCGTACTGTTTACACTATGCAGATCCTGAATTCTTCTTGACACCGCCTCTGCTTGCTACATTATCTCCGACTGAGCCTGCACATTTACATACAAATACATGCATCTTATGATGACTGACCTTATCTCAGAATATAAAAAAAAACGTAGGATAGACAGCTCCAAACCTGACACAGCAGCATGAATCTAGCAAAATACATTAACATATTAGTGGACATATTTCAAACCAGGTACATGCACACTAATAATGGAGCTGATTTGTATGGAGGACCCAAACTGCCAAAATTCAAAATAAATAAATAAATAAATAAATAAATAAATAAATACTAGAGCTGGGTATCAATTCAGATTTCCAAAATCGATTTGTTTCGATTCAGAAGGGCACAATTCGATTCGATGCTACCTTCCCGTTAGCATTGGCTAACTTCCTGTTAGCGCTAGGCTAGCGATGTTTAAAAAACAAAGCGTGTTTTGCATTTAAATATACAGTGGATGTAATTCTTAACGTCGTGTATTTCGTTTTATAGTTAAGTCCAACGCGGTGTCATTGAACAACTTAAAGAACGCTTCGGGACAACAGAATAACCAGAATAACATACGCTACACACTTGCTAGTTGCTAATGCTACGCAAGCAAAATGGTGCATTCAGGATACTTTCACAGCGTCGGAAACTTCGGCTTTCTTCGATAACGTTTTAAGGGGAAAATAATCGGCTATTTAGCTCAATTGGCCGATTGTTTTGGCCGATGTTTGAAGGCCAATAATCGGCCAATTATAATCGGCGGCCGATTAATCGGTTGGGCCCTGTTTGGCACATTCATTTACTGGGGAAAAAAAACTGTATTAAAAGTATCGATTCGTGGTTTTATGAATCGATATTGGGCTATGAAAAGGAATATCAACTCAATGTCAATATATCAATATTTTAGACCCAGCCCTACTAAATACACAAATAAATGAATAAAAGTGAAAATAAAAACGGATATCAAAAAATATCATTCAAAAATTAAATACAAATGTATTTATTTATGTATAAATATATTTTTTGTTCTTTTTATTTCCATTTATATTTATTTTTTGGATATAATTTTCGAATTATGTATTTTTTATATCCATTTTATTTTTACTTTTAGTCATTTATTTATTTTGAATTTTGTTCAGTTTTGGTCCTCCATAGATTTGGGGGATATGCTGCCAAAATCATCACAAGTCAGCTGGGAGACATTCCACACACCTGAAACCTTAATGAAGATTAATCTGTAGAATCTGGATAGATTTTCTTTTTTGATATTAGATGTCCAATCAGAATCTGCACAATGCACAGCAAGCCTACAGGCAGTGCACGCTAAAGGAGAACTAGTCTTTATTTACATTTGTTACATCCTAAATTTAGCAAGCAATTCTATATCTTACGTATTAAGTTTTATATGTAGCGCAGATAAATACCAGAAAGGAAACTATGTGCACTTTCCTCAAGGGAGACGTGTCAACATGACGTCAAGGAAAGCAAACAATCTTTTCTTTGCTGTGCTTCAGCGGGATGCAGACACTAAAACTGAATTTAGCGTCATAAAGCAAAACACGGCTTTGTCTCCAGTAATGTTGTCGGGTGAGTCGTTTTCAAAGCGTGAGCTTGTTTCCACACCATCTTGTCCTCAGAGCTTTGAGGCGTCCAAGTCCAGACTGTTTGCACCACAGACAAGGTACATGTCCGTTACAAGTCCGTCACCGTGGTGCTTGCCCATGCAGGGTTCACTTGGCCTCTTGTGTTGCATTCCAGGGTGATCGAAAGTCGGACTTTTCCGAGTTCAAACCAGGAAGTGGGTATGGAAACGCCCCCTTGAACTGGGAAATTCCACTTGCGAAGTCGGACAAAATAGAAGGACCCCGACAGACTACAATGGCGACCACAGACCGTAATGGTAAAACACATTTTACCCGAATATAAAACTAAACAGCTTTCTTCATTCATAAATATTCAACATAACTTGACGTAACGCAACGTACGTGACAGTAAGCCGCTATAGCTTGATATACCGTATACTAAATATACGGTGAACTATTTAACTGTATGAAATAAGATTAAAACAATAAATGAAGCAAAATTACGAAAATGTAAGTTTGCTGGAAGTCAAAATGAGTTTTGAGGACCAAAATAATAAACATTTTATCACTATATCCGCCATTTTGTGCTATGTTCTGGAGTTGTATTCCAAAACACAGACACAAATAAGAGTTTTAACACTTTATTCGCATAACATCAAAAGGCGTGGAACTAGCTTGACTAGACGAGAAACAACGAGAATGTATCGAGAATCACAAGACAAGCTAACTTGGGCTGTCGAGGTGCACAGAGGAACCGAGGTAATAATCTAACAAAACCCACACTTCTCAGTCAGGCTTATAAAGACAGCGAATCGATCTGATTGGTTGTGGCTAGACATGTGGGTAACAGGACTGACATGGAATTATCTGATTGGCTGTTGACCAGAAAAAGAGATGAAAGATTCTTGACATCACATAGCTCATGACATCACATAGCTCAAGACCAGTTGAAACTAGATGCCGGTTACATCAGTCCAAAACAGACACTTGACCTCACGGTCATGACCCAAACATAACCCTTGCATGACCCAAACTTAACCCTGTCATGACCCAATCATGACATTTTGGTTGTTTACTTTCGCCCCGAGCGCTTTCAGGTCGGAACTGGGAAAAAACAACTCGGATATATCCGACTTCCGACCATCCTCGAATGTAGCATAAGGCCATCGATGGGAAATGTTGCTGCTGTTCCTGTGTTGTTGTTTTTTTCCCACCACCTTATTAGAAAGACTCCAAGGTCTCAATCCATAACGATCTCAGCTGCAGTTGTCGTCTTTTTCATGTTGTGTCGTCATCGGTGCAGTTTGAATGAAGTAACGAGCAATCCTGTGCCCTGCCTGGCGTCTCCATGTGGAGTTTACGATGTCTCGCCGTGTTTAGTTGTCTCCCGCACTCCGTTTCACTCTCGCACAGTGAAAGCAAGTGTGTCGTGTTAACTCAATGAAGTACCAGCAGTATCAGTGCAGACGTTGCAATCGGTATTTTGCATATAGCTGTATCTGCTAGTTTTGTTTTTTGTTTTTTTCTGTTGTCAAATGATATCCTACGAATCAGATAGCATGTGTATTGTTGCAATTATTTACAGCATTGCCATTGGTAGATAAATTAATTCTGAAGTAAAAATGTCAATCTTGGTTGCGGTGATGAGTTGGCAGCACGCCTTGCTTCACATTCATTTTCAGCGACCATGAACAAAATTCACAAATAGAAAACGTGGATGGAAGGATGTTTTGGTTGCTTCTGGGTGTGACATTCTCTGACAAGGACTCGTCGTGACAGCATCTTGGTACACAAAACAGAGTCCTCACCCCAAATGCCCTTTAAAACACTGGCGGTGGAATTTGTGCTTTTCTACTGGTAGTTGCTTTTATTTGGGCAAGCAAGGTTCTCGATGATAAGTGTTTCCTTTTCATTCGTTGTTCTGACTAAAACTGATGAGTAAAACGGATCGTATTGATGCTTCAGATGCAGACCTGGGGCAGATCTTCAACCTGGCATTAGCCAGATTGATAATTGGGATTCACTCAAAAGGAGTTCTTCACAATATCAATCTGGGACTTTCTCCACGGTGATTTGCTCGGGAAAGGCGGGACATTCTGTACAATACTTCGATCTGATTGGACGATGCGGCATCTTGCACGTTTATTTTGACCAATCACAGCCACGGATGAAAATGTCAAGGAAACGGTAAGTAATTCTGCAAGAGCAGAATTAATTGCAGCGTCCATCCATAGTTTGTTTCCCACATCGTTGGCGCTTCCTGGTTTCGACACAGCTGCATATCCCGCCCCCAAACACGATGTTGCTCTGTGATTGGTCCGAACCACTGTGAAAATCACAACGCTCGGTACAAGATGCATTCTCCTGAGTTTGTGAACTCACAAATACTTCAACAATTAATCTCGCAGAGCAAGGTTAGCAGATCTGTCCTTGTGTGGTTTTCTGTGCGACCACTCAAAAGTCAACTTCGAAGTTGATAGGCGGACTAACTCCCCTTGAACTGAGTGCAAGAATCTCTTGACTGTAGGTCAAACTGTCCTAGTTCTTATGTAACTTCCTTTTAGCTCTTTTTTTTTTCTTGTCAAAAGAAATTGTATTAGTAAATGGGAGCTCTAAATTTTGAGCAGTCCTGCTTGGCCCAGTTTCTGATCGCTATCACCATCTGGCAACCGGCTTGGAATTCTTTTACCCACATCCGTTCACAGCTCACGAATATAATCTCTATCTGTGTTTACACGTAAGCATTGCCACAGGAGTTCATAACATTAGGTCTTGGGGTTTGGTGGCCTCTTTTGAAGAAATGAAACTATAGGTCGTCAGACAAAAAAACGGCAACTAGTTGGTAAAGAACTCTGCGATTGGCTGGCAACTATTTCAGGATGTACTGCCCCGAGAGTGCTTGGATAGGCTTCGGCACCCCCGCGATCCTTGTGGGGAGTAAGCGGTTTAGAAAATGGATGGAAGTTGGTAAAGTGATCCTGGCTACTGTTGTCCCCTGGAGACCACAAACTCCCTCCCACTCCCTGCTCAGTTGCGGGGAACCTGACCATTGCATCATCTTTTCAACCGTCCTTCCCCCCACACCCCTTCTCAACTTCCCCATCGCCAGTCTTGTTCTTCACCCTAATGAAAAACAGAAAATTTTGCTGCTTTGCCATCACGATCCAGGTGAAAAAGATTGCATCAGAGCGTGTGTTGGCACGTTTGAAAAGCCGCTTCAAAGCACGACTCATCACTGTGATTTATTTAGCGTTATCTTCGAAAACTGTCGAAAAGAAAGAAAGAAATGGACCGCAACTTGTTCAGTATCTGTTGATCTCAAAGTACAATCTGCGCCATAGAATGGAAGCTCTGTTCTATTCTGTCAGATTTCAGTCTTGATCAATGGCAGAGCTCCTGTAATTATGTGACTGCTGCGGAGCAAAGCACAGCGGAGCTGCTTCTTGCGAAGCAAAGCATGCATATTGCGAAGCAAAGCAGGCACATATTACTATCCTAGAAAAAGGTGTTTATTATTTTTCTTTATTTACCGGAATTTTTCAGACAAAAATGCGGCCCGAATCGTTGAACTTACCGGCACAAATGAGGTATCAAAAGATGCGTCTGTCTCGGCGGGATACTATTTTTTTTCAGGATTCCTAGTTACCATGGCGACAAAAAAAAAAGAGAAAAAAAAAGTCCCATGGGAATGAATGGAGAATGGGGGGAAAAGATCCACAAATCAAGCACCTAGGAATTGACCTGATTCCAACAGGAAGTGACTTGATTTTCAGCAGGAAGTGACCCAGAAGTGACCTGATTTCAACAGGAAGCGACCAGGACGTGGCCTAAAATCAACAGGAAGTGACCTGATTTCAACAGGAAGTGACCCAGAACTGAGCTGATTTCAAAAGGAAGTGTGCTGATTTCAACAGGAAGTGACTTGATTTCAACAGGATTTGGCAAACTGTTCAGTGCATGTGGCTATCCACCTTGCAAGAGTCAGTAGTCCCATCCAAAATTTCTGTGGAAATTTTTCTAGTTATGTTTCTTCTTTACTTACCAGAATTTTACAGAAAAAAAATGCGGCCCGAACCCTTGAACATACAGGCACAAATGAGGTATCAAAAGATGTGGCTCGATCTGACCCGGTGGGGATTTTTTTTTTTTCGGGATTCCGAGTTACCATGCCGACTCAATCCACCCCAAAAAAAGCCAAAAAGTCCCATAGGAATGAATAGAGAAGGGGGGAAAAGATCCACAAATCAAGCACCTGATTCAACAGGAAGTGACTTGATTTTCAACAGGAAGTGACCCAGAAGTGACCTGATTTCAACAGGAAGCGACCAGGAGGTGGCCTAAAATCAACAGGAAGTGACCTGATTTCAACAGGAAGTGACCCAGAACTGAGCTGATTTCAATAGCAAGTGACTTGATTTCAACAGGATTTGGCAAACTGTTCAGTGCATGTGGCTTTCCACCTTGAAAGAGTCAGCAGTCACATCCAAAATTTCCGTGGAAATCTTTCTAGCTATTTTTCTTATTTATTTACCGGAATTTTTCAGAAAAAAAGGTGTTGAACGTACCGGCACAACAGTATCAAAAGACGCGGCTCGATCTGACTTGATCAGATTTTTTTTTTTCCAGAATTCCGAGTTACCATGGCGACACAATTCCCCCCAAAGAACATCAAAAAGTCCCATAGGAATGAATGGAGAGGGCTGGGTTTCCACAAATTAAGCAACTTTTTCCAAGCCATGCTGCGCGCACATACATTAACCGACCAATATGATTTTTAGCTCATTTTGTTGAATTTTTCCCATCTTTAGCTCGGTATTGAATTTTTTTAAGGAATGTAAGCTCTCCCGCCTGTGCGGGTTCAAAGACAGTGAGCGAAATGGAAAAAAAAAAAAAAAAAAGCCTTTTTACATTGGTGTGTATTACGTCTGCCTGAGTGGCGCAATCAACGTCAGAGTGAAAAATCTCACTTCAACTCGTCCCCGTGGCCACAATATTTGCTCACTAAACATCAAATCTTTACATTTTGTAGCCACAAGGGTCTTCTTTCTGACCAACCCACTTTTGTGTGGCAAAGGTGTCATTTAGTATCTTTTATTTGACGTCACGCGAGGAAAAGTCACACTTTTCTGCCATTCAACCCCATGCAATTTTGGCTGCTTTTTCCTCATCATTTTTTTTTAAGTCACAAGTTTGTAACCTGCTCTAGTTTTAATAGTCTTTACCCTGGGCAGTAGAATTGACTGGAGGACCAAAAACTGGCCAGCTCAAGTTTCACGGCTAGCCAATTAGATCAGACATGCCACATTATGCTTAAAGCACTTGCGTAGTTTTAAATAAGGTAATTAACCCCAAAATGCTAACGGGGTCCATTTGGGAGAAATCTACCCTCCATTAGTGAATGTCCTTCGGATCCTGTTGCACTTGTATGTCTTGTGTGTGGGGGTGTGTGTGTGCGAGCGAGGTATTTTTCTGTTCAATGAGTTATGAGTTCCTGTGTCAGGGACTAATAGAATTTTCTTCTTGGTCTACTTCAGCAGTTAGTCGAAAAGTAACATGACAAAAGTAAAATGACTGAAGTGTCTAAAAGTATCTGCAATTGTTGTTAGTGTGGCATGAAGCGTTCCAGAAATAAAACACTTGATTAACCAGGTGGCAGAGATGTTGTTGTAACCACATGTCCCCCCCCCAACAAAAATAGTTGATGGTGTTGAACCCCATACTTAAAGACATTTTGAGGTTGCTCAGTCACTTGAGTTGCTCGGGATTCCTCTCGGAAAAGAGACCTTGAGAGAGGTCCAGAAATGAAATATCCATTTAATGGAGGTATGTCTGGGAATAGGGCCCAGGTTGTGATTCGCTCTAGAGAAATTGGGTAGGTCATCATTATATACATTCACCTTGGGCCATTGACGTTGAGAAACGTTATCAACGAGTCCTCGTCCTTGATTTGTCTTCACATCGGGTGCGATGATGAATCTTGGCACTCTGACTGCATGGAAAGAAATTAGAGCTCCGAGTGCAGGCAGAGTGAATTAAGTGCACAATAACTATTTTATAAGAACCTGCTGGGAAGTTTTGTTGGGAGGTCATTAACCTCCAGATGCTGCACTGAAAACTGCCGTGCGCAGCACATTGACTCCCAGGTGCGAATGCGTACAATTGGATCAATGCGAACGACGTGGCGTGTTGTTGAAAAGCAGCAGGCGTGATCGGTAAGCTCCCCCTTCTGTGACTCGAGTTACACCTTTTTCTGACAAATTCAATTTGGATCTTTCTCGTAAAATTCTGTTTTTTATGGGTTTCATCACATCATCCAGAAATGAGTCCAGTAAAAATGTTGAAGAGAGACTCCCAACAAACGTTTTTTCGTTCGAGTGAAACGTGCGAAGGACTCGTGCAGAAACGGTTGATGACGATGATCTCATGAGGCAATCATTTAGTATGTCATTCTCTTTTTGATGCATGCTGATGATGGCAGAGAAGATTAGCATCAAGTGTGACATGAGCTCAGAGTGTGCCCGTGATCCAGCAGCATTCCGCTTGATGATTTGCCCTCGTAAACACATGGAACGTTTTAGCAAAGATGCCCATAGATGCCCAAATGTACTTGGTCGTAGGGGTGGGAATTGTGGGTAACTCACGATACGATACGATACCATATGCCATACAAGGCTCACGATAACGATTATCTCACGATATGACGATCCCGCTATTATCGATATATTGGTCAGGTAATAAATCCACAATAATCTACGATAAAACTACCCGAGACATAAACTGAAACAGAAACTTTTTTTTTTTTTTAATGAGAAAATAGAAAGAGAAAAATTCCTTTTTATACCATCATTGAAACACAATATTAAAACTGATGTCTTCTTCACAGTGAGTAATTTAGTGTATTTTTTTTTCCACAAAAATACAAATGTCTTCTGACAGAGACCACTTTCTGTGAACAAATTTGTGTCTTTTCAGTCAGTTACATAGTCAATTGTTTCATTTTAGAAACTGACAGTTTTTTTGTGTAACATTGCAAATGTAAATAAATAAAATTACTTCACTCATTCACTCCCAGCCATTTTCACAGAAGCAGTCCTCTTCGCTCCCGGCTGTTTTACTGGATTTTGACTGATTTTGCAAGGCCCACAGAATATTGTGTTCTATTGCTATAAAAGCATGGAACCTGTTTCTATCTGTTTCCGTTTTGCAGCAATTAGCATTAGAATAGAGCTAAGTTTCATCAGTTTTCACAAATCTATTTAAAATTGTAAGTAATTGAGCTTTTTTTCTACATGGCCTTGGTTGATCTCCTTTGCTCTGCTGCCACCTGCTGGCCGTTTGTATAATAACTACCATTTCTGCAACCGTTCTTTGCAGTTGAGAGGCTGCATCAAAGCCTTCTGTATGCTCTAGCATAAAAAAACAAAACAAAAAAAACGTATAAATACGTTTTTGGGACACTTAGAACATTAAAAACGTATTTACACGTTATTGGGAGCAAATGAGTAAAAAATCAATATTAATATCCCTCAAAAATTGTGAACTTCAAAAGGCGAAACATAAAATATGTTTTAATATGTTAAAATTGAAGATATAATACACATTTTTCATAGAAACGTATGCAAAACTGAGTCCGTTGCTGGACAGATAAAATATCTCCCACAAGTAAAAATAAGCTCATGAGTCTTCTTTGGCTGAAGACTTGCGTCCATTTCCCCGCCACTCTTATGAGGTGCTCCCCCTTGCGGCCCGCCAAGTAATTGCTCAACAAGTAATGAACAATGGAGCCGTTATAGTTGTATCGATAATCTATCGGGAGACAAAGTATCACTATTTATAGCGATATCGATGTATCGTCACGCAGGCATGGGATACCAGCATGCCAATTGTGTCATCCTGGCTTTCATGAACGTACATATAAACGTGCAATATTGGGATTCTGACACTCTTTGCGCATGTACAGCACTTTCCTTGTCCAATTTGTCATTTGTTCGCAATTGGTTTTCCACAGAGAATCAGAATCTGTCAATGCTAAGAAAAAATGAAGAGGGAATGATTTTGGACAGGACAAAGTTTGTTTTGGTTTTATTAGCTGGATTACGTTGTTGACATTCTGTTGCAAATTATTTGTGAAATGAGGTTACCGCCATAACTGAAAGAACGTCAGCGGCATTTTTAAAATTTGTTTTGTGTTTTGTTGTGGTTTCAGTTATTTTTGGGTGGGCAGATGTTATACCGTTGATCAGCTACCATTGAATCAACCACAAAACTTCTGCAAATAAATCCAGAAACCACTAATGGGTTTTGTGGCACACTAAAAGCACAACAATGGAATTCACAGAAAGGGGTGGCAATTGTATTGAATGATGAAGGCAGAAAAAAATGAGCCAGTCAGCACTTTGTCAGTGGCCTGCATCACATCTTACTTGGGCTGGCCAACTTTGCAGTGCCTGAGGTGTAAACGCTTGTCATGAGAGCTTTGCCTTGCATGTGCATGGCACAAAATACCACCGGAAGATACCATTCAAAATGTGTTCAACCAACTCGTAAGGGGCACATGAGGTGCGTAGTTGGCACCCAAACGTAAACAACACGGGAGTTGGGAAACAAAGAGTATTTATATACAAAAATACAAAGTAACAACAAAGAGCAGGGCAGAATTCAGATGTCCTCAAAGAAAACACGGTAAAGTTTCTTAGGAACGTCTTCAACAGCTCAATCTGCTTCAAACTTAACTCTGATGCAAGCAATGAAGCATCGCGTCAGTAGATCCCTGTCAAACTGCCTTCCAGGAGCACTTTACGACATATGATCATGCTTCAAACGCCAATTGTACGTTTGCCATTATTTGGGTTACGTGCACCTACAACAAAACAATACATGAACTAGACAAAGTGCAATTTCTGCAGAAATTGCGTGGGAATGCTGAAAGATGAATGCTAAGCTGAATGATAATGAAAGAATTTGTGAAAATTACAAAATAATTAACTATTAATTACTAGTAATAGTAGTAGTAGTAGTAATAGTAGTAGTAATACTAGTAACTAGCAATTACTAGTACTACTAGTAGTAGTAGTAGTAGTAGTAGTAGTAATTACGTAGTGAAATGATTGTGAGTGACATTGTATGTAATTGTAGTGAATATTGAAGTATGAAGCTGAAACCTTGCGTTGAATTTGAATTTTGAATATAAAACGGACAATATAGAAATAAAAACTTACTGATGACGAATGAACTAGGCTAAGTGCAATTTCTGCAGAAATTGCGGGGGAATGCTGAAAGCTGAATGTTAATAGCTGAATGCTAAGCTGAATGCTAATGAAGGAAATTGAAAGATCATTTATGTGAAAATTACAAAGTAATTAATTATTAATTACTAGTAATAGTAGTACTAGTAACTAGTAATTACTACTACTAGTAGTAGTAGTATTACTAGTAATTATTTAGTAACTTGTAGTTAAATGATTGTGACATTGTATATAATTTTAGTGAATATTGAGGTATGAAGCTGAAACCTTGCGTTGAATTTGAATTTTGAATATAAAACGGACAATATAGAAATAAAAACTTAATAATGACGAATGACATCAAAAGTAATGGATGTGAACTAATTTGACAACGATTACAATTCAATATTGCATTTGTACTAAAGAGTTGCCGAAGCGGGGTTCGAACCCAGGTCCTACTTGGCAAATGCTCGAACCACTGAGACATTTCTGCCGTAGAGGAATCTGTGACATTGTGAATACTGTAATTGTCGTGAATACGTCTCTGTCCATTGGAACGCAATCCCAGGAACAGCTAAGATGGCTTTTCAATCGTCCTGTGGTGGAATATCACTTCACAGGTGCCAGTAGTTGGTTGACTGAAGTGCAACGCACATGTGAAGAATATCTCAGATCAACTCAATATTCGTTCCGTGAGAAGAAGAAACGGTCCTGTCAAACCAAAATTACAGATTGCTTATTTGGCAGGAATTTGATCTCGTGTTCTGTCCCTTATTGAGATCTATGGGATATACAGTACAACCGATGAATGCGGCAGCTTTCGTGGAGGTCTGCGTTCTCTTCCTTTTCTTCAACATACACGAGCCTTAAATAATGCAGAACGGTTTGGCAGATATGCGACTTCTTTAATTCCGCTGTGCTGCTTTCGCTAACGCTCCATGCCAATTCCAGGAAACGTATTAAAAAATAATCTAGGATTTGTGTTTTTTGCAAAGAGAACATCGGAATCAGCTGGCTACCCTGTTCAGTCTCAAGGTTAGTTGGAGATCACCAAAATGGAGAAACACTTGAGTAAACACACTGCAAAGAATGAAAACACGCTATCGATTTGAACTCGAGTCTGCCCATTTTCCACCGCATAGTACCTGGATACCAGTTGATGAATAGGTTCTCATTACCCATTTTTTATGGTTAATGTGGCAAGGACAAGAAAAAAAACAAAACAAAGTCTGTCAGACTTTGTTTTGATGGAACAAACTGGTATCTGGGGCTGATTTGGCAACTTCAAAACAAACTGACTGACTTCCTGTTCAGTTTCGGGCATGGGTGCTTGAAACTTTTTCGGGAATCTTGTTATGAAAGACACATCCACGTGGGGTGGGGTAGGGGGGATACTTTTCTTTTGGAACTTTCAAGTGAGTACTCCTGAGTAGGTTTTGGAGATACATTATGGACACGACAGTATAAAACTCTGCAGTCTCTTCTGTACATTTTTTTCTGATGCCCTCTGTCTAATCTGCTCTTAATTTGTCACTTTTTTTTTTGTCATCTCAAATTTATGTGGTCCGAAAATTACCGATCATTTCTGTCAAAACAAAGAATCTCTAAAGTTTCTGAAGTGCTTTTTTTGGATCACAGGTGAGCTAATTAATTAGCTGTAATTCTAAAAAAAAATGATTGTGACATCATCACATAAATTATGACATGTATGCATGAATAGTTGTTTACAAAAAGTTGAGTTATTTCCACGGGCATTCCTAAGGATGTGACAATATCCAAATATCGATACGCTATTATCACGATATGAAGGTCATGATACGGTAATTATAATGATATTGTGGGGAGGTTGGCGATACAAAAAAAGATCGCAATATTGAAGGAAAAAAAAAAGAGCTCATACTTAAAGACAATATTGTGCTTTTGTACATTATATCAATGCTTATAAACAATGTAAATCTCTAATAATACATATATACATACAAAATATTGAGGCACTTACCAGATAATGCAAGCACTTGGCTCACAAGAATATTGCATTCCCCTTCATCTGACCATTTGCATGGATTTTAAACGTATAAGGGCCAAAACATGCCTTGTGAAAATTCAACTGCACTAAAAAAAAGTAGCCACCAGAGGGTGCTGAAACTGCACAAATGGAAATCAGCCTGATTTTTTTTAACAACAGATGTGCTGCTTTTAATATCATGACATGATGACGACGATATATTGTGGCAGTTTTAATATCGCAATATCACGATATTGGCGTTATCGTTACATCACTAGGATCTAACGGACCAGAATTTGAATAAATCACAAAATCAACAACTGGACCATCATGGTTGGTCCGCAGATGTTCGACAGGTTTTCCAGCTCAGAATGGGCCCCTTTGTTTGCGATTAAGATGGAGCAAGTGTCCTCATGAGGTCAAATGTCACCTTTAAGCAAAAAGGCCACAGGTTCTATTAACCTTTTAATTGAGTGCAGCGTGATCCAATGCGAGAGGGTCAGCAGTCACACGTTTGGAGCAGGCACACATGGCGACAGTTTTGACCCCTCGCGCCCTGCTACGAATCTAGACTCGACCCCTCCCCTGTCACAATGACTATTACGGATAACAAGCTTGTGAGACTTTGCCAACACGCCAAAACTGTTCCTAGTGGCGTTATTGCAAATGCAAATAAAGACAAAGGCTTCCTGCTCATCTTTGATTTTTGTGTATAATCACTGATGGCAAGTGCAGATATTGTGTTACCGTACTTTAGTCACTCTTTCAGATATTTGATCGTCTCATTTCTGGATTCCGCAGTCCAGAGGTTGGCCAGTGTAACAAATGGTGGTGGTGGGGGGGTGTAATGCTTTTTAACTCATCTGCTCCCAAAAACGTATAAACACGTTCTATTTTAAATGTTTTAAGTGTCCCAAAGACGTATTTATATGTTGTTTTTTTGTTTGTTTGTTTTTTAATGCAGCCTCTGAACTGCAAAGAACAGTTGAAGAAATGGTAGTTATTACACAAACAGCCAGCAGCTGGCAGCACAGTATAAGAGACCAACCAGGGGCATGTTGATAAAAAGCTCAATTACTCAGAATTCTAAATAGATTTGTGAATAAAGATGAAACTTAGCTATATTCTAATGCTAATTTCTTCAAAACAAAAACAAACTTTTTTTTTTTCCTGATGAAAGAAGATACTTTAATCTTTCTTTTTGGTAGGTTCCATGTTTTTTTTTATAGCAATAGAACACAATATTCTGTGGGCCTTTTGTGAAAATGGCTGCGAACGAATGAGTTAAAGGTGATTTCGGGGAGGACGTATTATACACGGGTGCGTATTATACATCGGAATTTACGATATGTTTCATTTGCTATATATTCATGAGTGCTGTCACTATCTACAAATTTTTTAATCGATTAATCGATTGATTATTCAATCGATTAATTGAATCATTTTAATTTTGCATTAATACGTATTACAAAAGCATCACAGCCCCCCCCCCCCCCCACACACACACACACACCAATGTTTATTAAACGGTTGATTCATGTTTATTTCGTACATTTTATTCATACAGTGATTAAAATAAATAGGTAAAAGTAAAAACAAGTGTTTGCAAATGTCTTATTTGGATTAAACACAGAAGATAATCAGTCTTCTTTCATGTAGGACTACAGAAATCAGTCAACAATTACTGTCGATATGCTGAAAACAGAGGATTTGGACCAATTTCAATGAAAAAATGGCTCCAAAGGATTACTCGATTATTAAAATAGTTTTCGATTAGTTTGATAATCAATTACTTGTCGATTAATCAATCAATTTTGACAGGCCTAATAGTCATTAACTCAATGTTGTTTACATTGCTTTAAGATGTGTCAAGAGATTTCAAAATTTGTACTACGCTTAGTCAAGAAGTTGAACGTGGAGAAAACAAAAAAAACAATATCTGCGTTTTGTACTGGATGACCCAGAACGCTGAGCTTGCAAAATTTACGAGCCCGCAGCTTTTTGACTGTCTCCGTGAAGAATGAGCAAGGAGTTCCTGAGCGATGAGTTTCACAAAGCCAATATGGGTTCATAGCGAGTTAATTATTATGCGCATGTTTTTTTTCACCAAGACGAATGTTGAACTCGGCGAAGGTCAGCCGCGCTTTCGAGATTCATTGGCTCCCATCTGCCCACACAAACACATTCATTGGATCTGCATCGGCAGATCCGAGGTCCGAGCCAAACACATCAGACTCGCATCGTTTCCTTCGCTCTCCAGCATTCCGTTAAACGCGACTATATCTTTGAATTGTCCGTATCGCTTTTATAATAAACGCAATCATCCGTTTTCAGGTGCACCAGTCCAGCAAACGTTAAAAGGCCTCCTCGGACTCTCGACTGCCAGAGGCTTCCTTGTAAGCTGGTTTTGAAAATGAATGCCTTTTTCGTTACGGTTTTGGAGCCGCAGAATAATTTACTATGTAATTACATAGCCTGCAAAAAGCTTGACTGTCCTCTGGGCCCCGTTCTGGATTCCCTGTTGCATTTACAGTCATGACCAAATCAAAATTCAAAGCCACTCTCTAATCAACGAGCGAGAGGGGACTCGCGTTCGGAGGCGCAGTTTTATGTCCGCCGTTTGCTAAATACCCTTACGCCAACATACGGGGTGTAATTTCTGATTTACAGCTCAGCCAATTTTTTTTTTTTTTTGCTGTTACATTTGGGCTACCATAAAATAGCACTCAGCTGAAAGCCTGCAGGTTTTTACGAAACATGTCCCATCATTATAGTTGGCAGCGGTTTTTGGAGAAGAAACCGTAATATATTGCAGCAAAAATCACCGCTGTGGTTGATGGGACGCAACCGGTAATTTAGAAAAAAAAATAAATAAAAAAATAAAAATGAAGGACCTGCTCGTTGCCATATGATAAATTACATATGCTCAAATGTACTTGGTATAAATGAAGTTTTTTTTATGGCGCATGTGTTTCTCGTGCTCTCCCTTTGCATGTGGATGCCAATCAAAACACAAAGCGGAATGCGAGCAAATCCCCCCCCCCCCCTCCAAAAATAAGCCACACTCGCATTGGAGTGAGTGATTGCTGATGACCTCGGCTTGACGTGATCATTTTGACATCACATCATACTCATATCGAGTCCAACGTTGCGGTACGTGACTAAACCAAGAACACACTCAACTGCTTTCCCCGTTTATAACCGCGAGTCAAGAAAAGTTCACAAATTAAAAGCTGTTAGCAAGCAGCAATGCGCTCAGAACGGAGCTGGAGCCTATCCCAGCTGGATTTGGCAAGCAGGTGGGGTGCACCCCGAACTGGTCGCAGGGCAAGGTCTTTTTTTGTTTTGAGTTTATTTATTTATTTTTTTAATGTAGTTATTTTTCCCAAACAGGGTTATTATCATTTTGGATTTGTTTTTTTAATGTAGTTAGTTTTAATTAGTTTTCTGGGTGGTTTTTGTTAGTTTTTATTAGTTTTAGTCATTTGATAAGTGCTTACTTTTAGTTTAGTTTTAGTTAAATTCAGTACAGTATTAGTTTTAGTTTTTTTAAAAATGTGTTGTTATTATATATAAAATTATTATTATTATTTCTATATGAAAGATATAAAATTATGTATTACTTTTGGGTAATATTTAAAAACCACCAGGCGTCTTCTGTAGGCGCTTTTCTATTGGCTGCTGCTAGATGACATCACTTCTGTGTGACATATTTTCAATCGTCCTTATTCCAGTTAATATCAAAATAAATCTACTTAAAATCATATTGAAAATCATCCCCAAAGGCTCATGCATTAAAAATTCGGATGGGTCTCTGGCGGGCAAACATTCTTAAAAAAAAATATATAAACTATGTCGAGACTCTAAATGGTTCAGGAACAGCTTCAAACGTACTTTGAATGCAACTTTTTTTAAAGCATTTTCAGCAATATTGCTCATATGATAAGGGGTTAAATTAATTGCCAAAGACGAAAACAAAGGACATTTTTGCTATAATTATAGTTTTAGTTAGTTTTGTCAACATAAAATGTAGTTTCAGGAATTTTTGTTTGCATTTTTATTTTATGTTATTAATGAAATTGTGTTTTGAGTTTTAGTTTTAGTTTTTTCATTAGTTTTAGTTCACTAAAATAACCTTGTTCATGACGTTGAGTTTCGCCACAATACATTCAAATTTTTTGGTCGTAAATATCGATCGGGTCAGAGTTCGCGCGTCCCCAACGTTGCTCAGAAGCGATGACGCCAGTGAGCAGCAAACAAGAGTCAACAGCAACAGCAGAACAAGATGTTTGGCAAAGACTTGGAAGATTTTTGTGCGAGCCTTGTGCAATGTCATTCAAATGATTCGACAGTCTTAGCGTCTCTTGTCTTTCGAGATGTTGAAAGCATCTGGCAATCATTTCACTGCTGTATATAAAAGTAGCGCTGTGCAATAAATCGGTGCTGACTCAAATTGAGTTGGAATATGATTTTTTTGGGATTGGAGTGAGAATGAATCATAGGATATTGTCTTGTACTAGCATGTGACATATGTTTGTATATGTTTCGTGTCAAGTACAAGTTTTGGGAACGACACTCGGATGTGTTTGCGTGTGTATGGGAATGTTTAGTTGGCTCATGAGCATTGAATTAAACCGTTAAGCGATTAGTCAATAAAGCCGATATAGGCAGTGCCTTTGTCGTTGATTTGCGGTTAGCGCCTCAGACACCGTCCGAGCATGAAATGTCCCATTTTAGCTAGCTAGCTAGTACGACAGAATGTGGCTGGAGTTCTGGATGTTAAATTAAGGCATTTTAAAGGCACGGTCTTCCGTTTTCACTCGGGAAAATGCACAATATAAATACAGGATGTATACACATGAACTTCTCAGTCTATACCTCTGGGCTTCTGTTAATGTGTGGTGGTGATTTTTTTCCTCTTTCCTTTTTTTATTTTCTTCATCATTTCTGGCTCAATCCAAAAGTGAAAATCATTTGGGGGTCAAGTGATACGCAACCTTGACGTAAAAAAAAAAAAAATGAAACTGCAGTGAGGACCAAGCACCAATACATCACTATTTAACAAAAGACAGGGTTGGCTATTGCAAGTCAGTGTGTAAATGTTTGGCCAAGGACCAGGCCACAAAGCAAAACCATTCCAGTGCACTCGCGAGCGCTCCTCCCCCTCCAATGTCTCCGCGTGGCTTGGCGCACGTGTCGAAATGAGCTTTTGTTTTGGAAATGCTTGAGGCCAAGCATACATTAATAGACTGTTAAAAAAAGAAAAAGAAAAAAAAAGAAAGACAGTTTTCAGTTTTAAAAGCCATCTTATCTCAAATCGGCAGCCTTTCCATCCCAGCGCTCAGATAAGTCTCACATGACAAGATCATCATGCGGGTCCTCTCGTGGTCACATCCAAGCAGTTTGAAGGCAAATTGAATCCCGCAGCTCGCAATCTCTTTTTGGCCATGCTGGTGCAGCCACCATTGCGACACTGTCAACTTGCGGACGCCGCGTTACAATCAATGTAAAAAAAACAAAACAACTATCTCGTCAGGGGTGTGGTGGTGGATCCAAATGCAGGGAAGCAGGGCGAGGAGGCAAAGAATGCAGTCAAAAAAAAAAAAGTTTACTCAACAAAAACGAGGGGGCAAAAATGAGCTACCAACTAAGAAACCAAAACAACAAAGGACAAAAAGGGTCAAACGAACCAAGGCGTGGACCAGAACCAGCAGAATGACAGGAGGAAAATGACAATGAATCGACATAGACAGAGGGGAGACAAGAGACTAAATACACACACTAGTTGACACAACGAGACACAGCTGGGCAAGACACGTGGCAGAGGGTGCTGATTGGTTGACACATTAGGGAGGGGTAGGCAAACACAGGTGGACATACTCAGGTTTGACGAGACGGGGGAAGATAACAGATCACGACAAGAACTCAAAGAAACAGGAGTACAAACCAAATCAAAATCAAACCCGAGCCATGACAAAAGTAATTAAATCAACCCAAACTATAACAACAACAGCAACGGGTGATTTATTCGTTCTTTATCATCAGAGAGACTTGAAATTGCATTTGCATGACGTATTTTTCATATTCAAAAGTGAATTAGAAACCGATTTCACTGAGTCACTGTGTCTACTTGTAGAACCCGCAAAAATGATTTTCAAAATGAGTTTCATAATGGCGTGTCAGTCAAAACAGATTTCACAAGTTTCAAGGCCACTGACACTGATATCAGTGTTTTTATACGGGTGCTTTCCACGACTCATATCTTTCGCCGATATGTGATACGCTTGATGACGATTTCACCGTATTGTCCGAAAGTCAATATTTTTTTTATTCTTGGCAGAAATATGAAGCTGTGGATTTGTACAATAGCTCAATGTTTAAACGCTAGCCAGAAAGCCAAAGGCATGAAGATGATTGCAGGCTTTGCAAAAAAGAAGAAACGTACGTTCTCAAAAGAATACTTTCAGCCATTAGACGTGAAAAAATAAATCCTAACCATACGCATCGGCATACTTCTTGGTGAAAAAACAATCGTATCGACGCAAATGCAGATTTTCATTGCGTGTCCTTGTATGCCTCTCGTCGCGTTGCGTCACTGTTTCCATCCAAAGTGTTCGTGTTGTTGATGCTGTTACGATTATTTCTGGAGCACGGTGGTCTGTCCCGGCAAATGAACGGTACACAATAACAACACCTTGGCATATGTTGTTGTTATGAATGCGATCGTTTACGTGGGCAAGAGTGTTTGTGTATCGCAGACATTTCTCTCGTGTGTACAGAAGAATGGATTAATAAAAACAAACGTGTTTTTCTGTTAAAAGTTTCCTTTGGCGGTGAATGCACAGATGTGTTTGTTGACGTCATGGCAGAAAGCTAATGTCCATCCATCCATCCATCCATCCATTTTCTTAACCGTTTACTCCTCACAAGGGTCGCGGGGGTGCTGGAGCCTATCCCAGCCAGCTTCGGGCAGTAGATGGGGTACACACTGAACTGGTTGCCAGCCAATCACAGAGAAAGCTAATGTGACAGATTGAAATGTGCATTCATTGTGCTACAGAGAGGAGCTAAAAGGTCAATAACCCTTTCAAAACCTGAAGATTGCCCATAATATCCTTTTTAATAAAACCTCTGGCAAACCCAGAATATTTGATCATATACAATAAACGTGATTAGAGTATGTCATTTGAAAGGATCATTCATTGGTTTCTGTTTGCAAGGAAGCTTGCTAATGCTGCATTCCAGGACGGTTGGAAGTCAGACTTTTCCGAGTTCAAACCAGGAAGTGTGTACGGGAACGCCCCTTGAAGTCGGAAATTTCCAACGGACTACAAGTGACGTCACTCTACAACGACGACCCCTTCGGAAACACAGACCGTGAATAGTGAAACACGATTTACTCGAGTATAAAACTAGATAGCTTTCTTCATTCATAAATATTTGACCTAACTTACGACTTTAACGCAACGTACGTGACAGTATGGCGCTATATCCCAGCATGAAATTATACGATCAACTACTGAAGTGTATGGATTCATTGCTTATGAAATAAGATAAAAACAGCAAAAATTACGAAAATGTAAGTTTGCTGGAGGTCAAAAATTAGTTTTAAGAACCAAAATAAAAAAAATAAAAAATTTACCACTTTCCCCAATTTTGGTTGTTTACTTTCGCCTCAAACGCTTTCAGGTCGGAAATGGGAAAAAGCAACTCGGATATATCCGACTTCCGACCATCCTCGAATGCAGCATAAGTACAAGAACTACTTGTATGCGCGGTGGCCATCTTACGTTGCCACTCGCTAAGCTTGATTGCATTGATTTCTCCGCAGAGTTTGACTATCTTCGCCACAACGTGAAAGATGATTTAACTGTCGGTTTGACGTTGCCTCTTCAAGCTTGTAGTTTGATGTCATCGATGAGGACTGACCTCTTCTAACTTGCGTCGGGTTGGAGCCGCAAGAACAATAAGTGATCAAATTACTGGCAAGACAAACAACCTGCGATCCAGCTGAATTGTTTTTAACGAGCGCTTTTCATTCTGGCAGCGTCTGGCTCCAAAGTGAGAGCCAAGCGTTTTGCTGTCTTCTATCAAGACTTTGGCAGTTGAAATGTCCTCTTTTGGAGTTGATTCAATCTGGAAAATTGCACGGTCACTTTCCCGCGTCTATATATAAATGAAATCCGCGAAGTAGTTAGCGTTATGTTTTACATTTATTATAAATTGATTTAAGCCTCTAAAACCCCTCACCACACAGATTATACACTTTCCTCATGGAGGCATTTACCTTTTCTCACATTTTCCTCTCGTTGAAACATTCTCAATGTTCAAACCTTCATAAATTTTATAAAATTGGTACATTACTGTAAAAAAAAAAAGAAAAAAAGAATGCAAAATTGCACTAAAAAATATGCAATATGGCGATGCCACGAAAAGTGAACATAGCGAGGGAACACTGTACTCAACAACTATCTTAAAAATCGACTAATCGTTTCAAGCCATTTTTTTTAATGGATAATGGTCCAAATCATCTGAATTCAGCATATCAACGATAATTGTTGACTGGTTTCTGTAGTCCTTCATGAAATACGACTGATCAAAATAAGACGTTTTTACTTTGGAAAACAATAACCGAACTGGTACAACATCAGTCCCGCTTCTTTTGAATCAGTATACGAATACAAAGTACAAAAAAATAACCACCAATCACTGGTTAATACTAGAGGCACACCGATCACAATTTTCCGGACGATCACCGATAACCGAGCTTTTAAAAAGTCTGACCTGCCGATCCCGATTTTTGCCGATGCCGATTTTTTTTTTTTTCACAACAAACAGCATATAACTTCAGTGTTCCAATCTTATTTTATTGGAAAACATTTCACAATATTGTTGAAATAATGCAAATGGGTTGTTTTAATTGCACATGAATTAATTCTCTTAAATAAAAAATCCTATTCGTCATTTCAGCAGAAGAGTACAGTGGCTGATTTTTTCAGACCTCTTGAGGAGGGAGATGATATTGTTGGAAAAGATTGGTCTATCTTTAAGAGATAGGCCGATCACCGATCTCCCAAAATGAAGGAAATCGGGGCCAATAAATTGGCCGGTGGGCCCATAGTTAATTAAAAAAGTAATCAGGGAAAAAAGGCTTTTGTAATACATGCAAAATTAACTCATTTACTCCCAAAAACGTATAAATATGTTCTATTTTAATTATGACCATGCTCCCAAAGATGGATTTATTTGTTCTTTTATGTTTTTTTATTTTATTTATTTTTTTTATGCTAGAGCATAAAGAAGGCTTTGATGCAGCCTCTCACCTGAAGAGGTCACTTAAAGCAATGTAGTTACTAAAAAAAAAAAAGAAAAAAAAAAGGCCAGCAGATGGCAGCAGAGTATAAGAGATCAACCAGGGCCATGTTGCAAAAAGCTCTTTTCCCCACTTGTTTTCTGAACTGAAGAGAATGCTTGAAGCAGTGGTAGTTATTACAAAAACGGCCAGTGGGTGGCAGAATAGTATAAGAGATCAACCTGGGCCATGGTTTTCCCCACTGTTTTAAACAATGATGAAACTTTGCTATATTCTAATGCTAATTGCTGCAAAACGGAAACAGATACAAAATAAGTTCTTTTTTTTTCCTGATGAAAAAAAGACACTAATCTTTCTTTTGGTAGGTTCCATGTTTTTATAGCAATAGAACACAATATTCTGTGGGCCTTGCAAAATCAGTCGAAATCCAGTAAAACATCCGGGAGCAAAGGGGGTTGCTTCAGTCAAAATGGCTGCCAGTCAATGAGTTAAAATGAATCTGAATAGTTGATTAATCGATTAAATAAATACTCGATAGTGACAGCACTAAAGATGAGACTCTAAATTGTTGTATTATGCTCCCTGACGACCAGTCCTGAACGTACCAAAAAAAAAGTCAGCTGGTATCGCCTCCAGCTCACCCTTAATGACGATCAGCGCCATAAAATACGGATGGATGGATGGATCGAAAGTAAATATAAAAGTTATTGCAAACATGTGTCTCTCAGCAGCAGCCGCACGACCTATTTTTAATCACTGACTCTCTCTGAAGGGGTGGGGAAAAAAAAGCTCTTGCTAAAAACAAACACCCCAGTGTCTATTTTTGGATTCTTGGGGGTAACGATCCTTGCTATACAGCTGGACGCTATAGCTAGCGCCAACACGTGAGGCCGCTCCAGTTAGCATTGCTAACAGTGCCTTCTAGTGGATGTGAAGAAGTACCGGTATATAAATGGCACGTTTTTGGAAAGTGAGGGGGCGGCCGTTTATCACGGCGTGAGTGTGATATACGAAGGGAAGGACGAGCCGAGGCGAGATGGAAAGAACAGCCTCGAGTTTGGCGGGCCCGACTTGAGGGATGACGAGCGCAGCACACGCGGAAACAATCAGCGCAAGTCAAGTGTCTCGCTCTCGCTAACTTGTCAGCCTTGTTGCCTGCAAAAAAAAACACCGTGTGCATCTGGAAATGTGCACACACGTGTGTTTATGCAAAAGGAGAAACGTAACACAAATGGGAAGCGAGATAACAAACAGGTGCAGGTTGACACTGCAAAAAAAAATCACACAAAAAATAAAAACGAAACTGAAGTTTGCATCCAGTTTTAGTGTGCATCCTGGTGAAAATGTCATTTTAGGGGTGCTGAACAGAAGCAACCACAAAAAAAATCAACTCAGTAGCGCCCCCTAGCAAAGTACCAGGTGCCACTTTCAGCAATTAACAGGAAATTTGGTGGCCATGTAAAAAAATATGCCCGAAAAAGTCTCTTGGGCGCGTGCCTGAAACACAACAGGAAGTCAGACATTTTGATTTAAAGTGGCCATTTTGGGAGACATTTTAGACATTTTATTAAAAATAAATATTAACAACCTGAACTCTGTATACCAGTCGCAGCAATTGGCACAAAAATTTGGTGGACATATCAAAAATATGCCTGAAAAGATCTTTTTGACCATTGCCTGAAACAGAACAGGAAGTCAGACATTTTGGTTTAAAGTGGCCATTTTGGGAGACATTTTTTTTAAATAAATATAAATACCCTGAACTCTGTACCCCAGTCGCAGCAATTGGCACAAAAATTTGGTGGACAAATAAAAAATATGTCCGAAAAAGTCTCTTGGACCCGTGCCTGAAACAGAACAGGAAGGTTTAAAGTGGCCATTTTGGGAGACATTTTAAATGCTAAATATAAATACCCTGAACTCTGTATACCAGTCTCAGCAAAGGGCACACAAAAATTTGGAGGACATAGCAAAAATATGTCCGAAAAAGTCTCTTGGACCCATGCCTGAAACAGAACAGGAAGTCAGACATTTTGGTTAAAGTGGCCATTTTGGGAGACATTTTAGACATTTCCTGGAAAAAAAACAAGTGTCCCAAAGACGTATTTATACGTTTTGTTTTTTTTATGCTAGATCATACAAAAGGCTTTGCAGCCCCTCAACTGCAAAGAACGGTTGCAGAAATGGTAGTTATTACATGAACGGCCAGCAGGTGGCAGCAGAGCAAAGGAGATCAACCAGGGCAATGCTGATAAAAAGCTCAATTACTCACAATTCTAAATAGATTTGTGAATAATTGATGACATTTAGTTATATTCTCATGCTAATTGCTGCAAAACGGAAACAGATAGAAATATACTTTTTTTCCAGATGAAAGAAGAGACTTTAATCTTTCTTTTTGGTAGGTTTGATGTTTTTATAGCAATAGAACACAACATTCTGTGGGCCTTGCAAAATCAGTCAAAATCCAGTAAAACAGCTGGGAGCGAACGGGATTGTTTCTGTGAAAATGGCTGGGAGCAAATGAGTTTTAAAAAAGTCGACCAGCCCATCGGCCATCTGCCCTCTGTGCTAGATGGCCAGTCCAGCCCTTGCATGTATCCTATTTGATTCTTTATCCAGCTCTGATGGTCGCCAAATTAAAAAAAAAAAAAAAAAAAAAAAAAAAAAAAAGTAACTTGATGCGTGATAAAATAATTATGAGATTCAAATTGTTTACTTTTTTTTTTTTTTTGCTAGTTTGTTTTGAAAGTATGCTTACAGTCCTGATTCTCTTAAAAAAAAAAAAATAAATAAAAAAGCCTCTAATTTGTTCCTTTATTTGCATTACATGTTTGCGCTGGTTTACGAATCAAACTTTTTTTTTTTTTAAATGTACATTATTATTTTTTAAATTATTATAACACTTCATCAGAATGTAGCAACGATCGGTTTGCTATAATAAAATACTTTGACGACTTTTTTTTTTCTTTCTGTCTTGCGTCTCAGCATGAGCTCAGCAGAGAGAGAGAGAGAGAGAGAGAGAGAGAGAGAGAGAGAGAGAGAGAGGGAGGAAGTTTTTTTGGCGTGTCTCCAAGGCGTGGAACAAGTGCGCCTCCCTTCCCTTCCCTTCCCCTTTGGCCGGCTGCTGCTGTTGAGCGTATTCATAGTTCGGGGTTTGGGAGCTCGGGCTAGTTTTTAAAAAGCCGAAGCAGCTCGCAAGTTGATCAGTCTGCTCGGGAGCCTCAACTGGAGAAAGTAGCGCTAATTGAAGGGGGGGTGTTTTGGAGTTCGGATTTGTTTTTACTGCTTTTTCTGTCATCCCCTTCTGAAATACTTTTTTTTGTTGTTGTTGTTGTCTTCCATCATTTTGCAGGTTTTAAACTTGTTCAAGTCTCCAATTAAGGTGCTTTTTTTTTTTGTTGCTTTTGTTTTGAATGAGATAAGCAACACTACTCGGATAAAAGGCTCTCGGCTTTATCTTTTAAGACTGGATTATCTGATTGAGGCATTGTGCTTCATTAAGAGCGGTCCACTTTCCCCCCCTCCCACCTCCACCACCACCTCCTCCTCCTCCTCCTCCTCCACCTCCTCCGCGATAACTCGGCGAGAACAATGTTGGGGACTTTGTGCCTGCTGCTGGCGACGCTCGCGTGGGGACTGCGCGGCGGCTGCTGCTGGGGCTCGTACGTGCCGTGCGAGCCGTGCGACGACAAGGCCAAGTCCATGTGCCCGCCGATCCCGAGCGGCTGCCAGCTGGTCAAGGAGCCCGGCTGCGGCTGCTGCCTGACGTGCGCGCTCGGCGAGGGCCAGGCGTGCGGCGTGTACACGGGGACGTGCGCGCAGGGACTCCGCTGCCTGCCGCGCAGCGGCGAGGAGAAGCCGCTGCACGCCCTGCTGCACGGCCGCGGGGCGTGCAGCAACCAGAAGGGGTACAAGCCGGCGGCGCACCCGCCCCCAGGTGAGGAAAACTGCTTTTCGGCGCATTTGGCGACGATGTCTTTCCGTGTGCATATGGCGCGCGTGCGCCGCAGGTGGCGGTTGATGTCAAGCTGGTTGAACCCTCCCCCGTTGTGCTGCGGGTCAAATTGACCCATCAAGTTCAAGAAATATAAGTCAGTAACTTCTCACTTCGGTGATAATTGCCATTTTTGTTTTACAATTAAGTTTTGACATTCAAACTATGTTTCATGTTCCCAATTAAACCCACCTTGGGTCAAAATGACCCGTTTGAATGCCAAAGCAACAAAATGAGAGCACGAGCAACACAAATTGGCTATATTTGTTTTAAATAACGATAATGTATTGGCATCTTTACAAGTCAACCAGCCCCGGGTCAATTTATGTCTCCAATTTGATCCGCTATCAAGATCCCAGATGGTCATTTATGACATCTTAATTAAATTGCAATTAAGTTATGACATTCAAACAATGTTTCATGGCATGTTCCCAATTAAACCCACCTTGGGTCAAAATGACCCGTTTGAATGCCAAAGCAACAAAATGAGAGCACGAGCAACACAAATTGGCTATATTTGTTTTAAATAACGATAATGTATTGGCATCTTTACAAGTCAACCAGCCCCGGGTCAAATTGACCCGGGACATGTCTTCAATTTGATCCGCTATCAAGATCCCAGATGGTCATTTATGACATCTTAATTAAATTGCAATTAAGTTATGACATTCAAACGATGTTTCATGACATGTTCCAAATTAAACCCGCCCTGGGTCAAAATGACCCGTTTGAATGTCAAAGCAACATTAGTGCATGAGCAACACAAATGGCTTTATTTGTTTTTAAATGAAATGCGTAATGATAATGTATTGGCCATCTTTACAAGTTCAACCAGTCCCGGGTCAAATTGACCCGTGACATCTATCCAATTTGATCCTCTATCAAGTTCCCTGGTGGTCATTTATGAGATCTCAATTGGCTTTTATTTATTTATTTATTTATTTTAAACATGCCCTGGGTCAAATTGACCCATAATTATTTTTCCTTTTACATTAAAAACCCAGATGGCAGCACCATCTAAAAGAGAGCTTAGTGGGGAAAAAAAAAAAAAAAAAAGTGTCATAATGGGATACATGTAGATTTTTCTGGCACATTTTACATACCCGGGGACAAACTGACCCAGTAAAAATGTTGCTATAACAGAGAAACAGATGTAACCAGGGGGCCCAATCAATTAAATACCTTATTTATCTCTATTTGATAATCTATCAAGACCCCAGATGGTGGGTGAATGTAAAAAAAAAAAAAAAGTAGCCGTTAGTTTGACAGATGGCAGCCTATGAGGTGCCACCTGATTAACTTAGCGCCTTAATTTGATTTAAAACGGGCTTTTGTGCAGGTTGTTGGCCGAAACCTTAACGCGAATACGGACTGCTTGATTGGCAGCTCTCGGCTTCACTTGTTTGACTGCGAGAAAGGGAAAGGCTGTTAGAAAAGGGTTGAATTTGTGACATTTCCTGCAAAAAAATGGGCGTGGCCAACTTCTCTTAAAAAAATGGCCACACTCGGCGGGCCGTAGCTCTCAAATTCCTGCTCCGATTGACCTCAAATTTGAGATTTAGTGTTTTGCCATCACTACCAACAACCACACCAAGTTTCATTCAAATCCAAATCTGCTTGGTGCATGGAAAGACTCCGTTGAAAAACATACTTGACAAACGTATAAGTTGGTGGATTCCAGTTGATGAATATAAACATACACGGGTGTGAATGAGTTAACAATTTGTTCATACATATTGTCAGACTTGCAAAATTTCTCGCCCTCATCTTCTGTTAAAAAAAAAAAGAAGAAGAAAAATCCCAGCTGGGAATGCTTTTCATCACACTTTGAGCAGCGTAGAAGTGCACTGAAACGGAGTCAGATTACCACTAAATCGGTAGACCCCAGCGAGACGAGCGAGGCCGAGTGTGAGACAAAAGGCAGAGGAGGCAAGTTGAGCCGCCGGCTTTAAATCACGCGAAGGCATTTTCTCAAGAGTCGCAGCGGCTACGGGCACTCCAAAAGGGTTAGCAACTTGTCAGCGAGGAGATAAATAGTTTGGGAAGCGCAAAAAAGCTTTTGGCCATCAGCCCACGCTGGAGGCTTTATTGATTCTGGACTCAGTTTTGGATCTGGACTGATCTTTAGGGACGTGTGCAGCCAGCATTTATTTATTATTTGGATGTGTGTCCATGGATGTCATGTTGTAAACGAGTCGGTAAACACGACTGACCACCCGCAGCGGTATCGATAGGAAAGATCATGGTCGTGATTTGGTTTTGTGTGTCTGTGAGTGCATTACTTGTGTATCTTCCCTTTGCAAAGCAATTCCTACCCTTTAATTATGTCTCTAAATTCTCTAATATTGATCAATTGTCAACTTTTGACTCACTATTTGACTTGCCGTTACTCATTCATTTGTTTCATTTTAATGTAGGCATTTATTGTGGGAATGCTTCAGCATTCCCACACATTGTGATTTTTATTCTCCACACTTTTTTTTGCCGCCTAACAACTCGCACAAAATACATCCAATTTATACTGTTCAAATTTCAACCAGCTTCAAAAATTCACACCTCCCGGGGTATATATATCATCTGAATCCACATTACTTACAGTATTTACACAATTTAATGTTTAATATCAACTTTTCCCATTCATTTTCAATGTAAAGTATCACTTTCCACAACCACTTCCGTAAATATAACTTACCATCATTACCAGGTGTCTGATACTGTTCGTTGGCACAGTTGCTAAAGTGTATTGTCCAGTAACCAGGAGGTCATAATTTCATAATTTATCTCTCAATTTACTTCATAAGCATTCTACATGCATTCAGCTTTCAGCATTCCCACGCAATTTCTCCAGAAATTGCACTTAGTCTAGTTGACATACATGTCCGTCTGTCCATCCATCAATCTCCTGTGCAGCTTATCTTGTTGAGGGTCGGCTGATGATGGAGCCTATCCCAGATAACTAATCAAAATGTTCCTGAAAATGCTGTTACTGTGGCACCCCCCCACAAATTCTGAGGGTCTAAACTTGGGCCAAAACTCGTGAAATCTTGTACACACATCAGACCTGGCAGTATTATTAATAGTATTATTATTTTAATAGTTTATTGTGAGAGTTTTCAAAAATGTCTCCGTACCACCCCCTTACACATTTTCAACAAAGCAACATGTAGTCCGCCATTTTGAATCATAATCAACATCATTTTATCAATCCGTTTGGTGGGGAAATGGGTCAATTTGAACCCGCATGAGTACAAAACTGAACTGGCACAGGGGAGCTTTTTAGTTGTGGGGTTGCAGCTGTGGCTGTTCTTATAAGCTATACCAGCTGAGCAAGGTAAACACAGGGAGGGAGTGGGAGGAGCTCAAGTGTGCACAAGACTCAGGAGGCCATGACAGCAACTAGCAGCAGGTTTCAAATGTTTCTACTCAGCCTTCTTGTGTGACTTAGTGGAAGCAAAGACATATCTGCATTGGGAGTTGTGAGTTGCTAAATTCTCCATCATAGCCCTCCTAGGAGTTATTGCCCCCCCCAGCCTAGAAAGCTTGCCAACAGATATGACTTAGCGGCAGCAGGCGACTTTCTGAAAGGACCTTTTAGTTCCAGCCAAGAAACAAAAGATGATTTGGGAGTGCTTCCAAATCCGGCATACTTGACTCGCAGATAAAAAAGAAAGACGACGAAACAAGACACCTTTTCCTCTGCCATTGACTCCGTGGCGACACAGTCCAGGGTTTACCCCTGCCTCCGGCTTGGGAACATTTGTCATGTGGGTCTTCTGCAAGACGTGCACGTCGCTGATCTGGAAATATTTAGCTTGCATTCTTTTTTAAATTAACATTACACTTAATAGTGCGCTTCCATCTAGTGGTCTACAGTGGAACTACACATGAAATAAATGGAAGGCAGAACAAAATACAGGACCGCGAACGGAGAACCCGCAATGGAGGGGGGGGGGGGGGGGGGGGGGAGATTACTGTAACTATAAACAAAAATCAGGGGGTGTCAATTACAATTGTTTGTTTTTTGTTTTGCTATTTGCCGTGAGGCTTCTTGGCCCCTTATAGTCGCAAAGAGTGAGACGTATACAAACGTTTTTGATTGATTGACGATTGTTGTTCCACCTTAAATATACTGTTTTTCTTCTTGCGGGACAGTTACAATAGATGAACCGACAAACAAGGTAGGGGTAGTGTAGTGTAGTAGAACCCCCCTACCCCCCACGCCAAGAACCTTCTACTGTCTGACCCCGGGTTTTCACTGACTGCGGTTGCGGTGCGGTTGCGGTGCGGTGCGTCTTGACTGCGTGCTCCGGACGGGTCAATTTTTTTGTCAATCCACACCGGCTCCGCACAGCTGCGGTCCGGCAGCTCCGTCGCCGCCCACTTCCCAACGTGTCTCGCGGGACCGTGCGCGCGCGATCATGTGGCATTTCACAACGACAAACATACAGAAAGTCTGTGCTTCTTCTGCTATGAGATTCCATGCAGCATCTTTTTTTTGGTTGTCCTTGTAAAGTATATTAATAACGAGAGTCGGGTCAGTGCGTGCTCAAGGCGAGCGCCACTCTTTATTTCTGTCTTCCGCGTCCGGCTGCCGCTCAGTACGGCAAGCGAGACGGGCACAACAAGCAATCGCGAACATCAAACTCACAATACATTACAGTCCTTATAAAAAGGATGTGCCGTGTCATATATTATTTTGTGGTTTTCCACCTCCAATTTATTAAACCTCTCCGCGTCCATGTTCGCTGGTGTCTAAACCGTGAATGAGCACATGGCCCGGCGACGCCCACGTCACGTTCTGCTGATAAGCTTGCGAAATACGAGCTGGCGAGTGTTTTATTCTGAAAGGTAACCGGAAATTTATTTTGAAACTGCGTCGGTCTTCCTGTCCCGCTCGATGTGTTTTGTGCTAGCTTGCCATTTGCCGGAGGCCTACCGCATGCGGCGTCCGGCAAAAATAGAAAATAGGCTATCCTTGCGGAAGGCTTGCGGCACGCCGCAGGCCTTCCGCAGTCAACACGCAACGCACCCGCAAGCGGTGTAGACTGCACCATTCGAATGAATGGAATCTAATTGCTTGCGGCGCCGCACCGCACCGCAACCGCACCGCAACCGCAACCGGTGAAAACCCGGGGTGACAGCTTCATGACAGACTCGTCCAAGTGGAAAGTGTCAAAGTGGCTTTTTATCCGTCTGTCTCACCTTGAGCACCCAAGTGCGTGCGGCTCAAGCTTAGCGTGCCGCTGCAGGTACTAGAGTTTCTGAAAAAGGTCTCCGGGTTCAAGTTGGGAGTGCGTGACCTGACCCTGCCGTGAGAAAGAAAAAAAGAAACAAGTCATGGAAAATGTCATGCCAAAGTCACACATACGCTTTTTGACAGTGATATTTTTATATCGAGTTACATTGTCATCGCGGTGACACACGATCCGGCCCGAGCCGTCGCTGCTTAACAAATCGTCTCCTGGACACGCACGAGTTGCCGGCAAACATGCGTGGCAGGATTTGCTGAATTCAAGCCTTTTGAATAGAACTTATTTCGAACATGTTCACATCATATGTGGAATCGGTGGCAGTTTTTTTCTCAGTCTGGTGTCAGTCTAGGTCAGGATGGACTCTGGATTTTTGATCAAGACCAGTCGAGACCAGGTCAGTACTTCTGTAATCAGTGAGAAACGTAGAATGCAGGTGCTGCGCTGCCTTCCTGGTTGGTGTACTATTTCAAAAACAACATGGCAGAATTAGTTTCTGTTGCAAACATAGGTAAACAAAAAAGTATACTCCTGGTCGTTTTGTTCTGTTTTTATAGTGATTTTTCTTTGATTATACAGTCTTGGTCTTTTCTTGGTGTCAACACTTTTAGAAATGAAGATTAGAAATGAAGTCTCATTCATCAACATGAAACGGCCGCGAAAGAGTCTCCAAGACCAGGTCGGGAATGTTGGTTCAAAGCAGCCTTTTTGAGCAAATTTCTTGGCTCCAACCGATAAACACATAAGAGGGAATTCATGAAATTAATCCCTAATTGGAGGTAATGTTAATTTCACCAACAAAAACTAGACAAAAATCATTTCATCAACACACATTTTTCCATCGGACTAAAACTAGACTAGACTAGACTAAAACCCTCATTAATAAATAATAATGGGACTAAATCAGTATGCATTTTCCTCGACGAATGAAGACGAGACAAAAATCCTTCACTTAATAGTTTAGTTATAACTTAACATATATCCAACGGCTATAACGTTCCAAAAATAATTAGGGATGTAACAATAATGGCAATATCATGATATCGCGATATTAAAATTGCCACACAATATCGTCGTCGTCATGTCACGATATTAAACACAGCACATCTGTTACCAAAAAAGTCAGGTTGATTTCCATTTGTGCAGTTCTAGCATCCTCTGGTGGCTAGTTCTTTAGTGGAGTTGAATTTTCACAAGGCATGTTTTGGCCCTTCTATGTTTAAAATCCAGGATAATGGTCAGATGAAGAGGAACATATGATTGTGAAAATAGACTATATATATATATATATATATATATATATATATATATATATATATATATATATATATATATATATATATACATATGGACTAACTGTGACTAACTGTGATAAAAACTAGTAACAAGCATGACTTGAAATTGGACTAAGACTGCATTTAAAAAATGGCAGACAAAATTAACACTAATCTTTTATGTCTGTCCTATTTTGGAAGCAATAACATCACGCAGTTATTTCCAGAAATTATAAAAGATGAAATTAAAAAAACATTCAACATCACTTATCCATATGTAAGTGCATTGCTTTGGTGAGTAAAATGTCCCTTAACACGTGGTGTGGTGTTTCTGGTGATATCACATTGCCCGGTTGCACCCAGTAATTGCGCCTTGTGGTTGACGGCTAACCCGAGACCAAGTTTTCGTCCGTCAATGCGGCTCATTAGGAAGCTAAATTTAGATGTGGGATGAGACCTCAGACCAAAATTTGGCAGAAAGGGCAACTCACATTTTCTGATAATGTCCTTTTTGACATGACTAAATACAACACGGACACGGAACATTTATTTGCAAGCTGTAAAAAGGTCAAAAGTTGTTTGTTCCGCAAAGCCGTTTTTTTTTTTTCCTTCACGGAACAAACGCGCATCCTCTTGTTTATTTTGTGTTCGGCCATTTCTGAGCATTTGATTGTTCCAGATGCATTCAGAAAACAAAGCAGGAAACTTTTTGATTGTGGTAAACATTTGCTTGCACAATACCATATGAAGAGTTGCTTCCTGTGAAACGAGAAGCTGACTTGAGACCATTCAAAAGTACTGAACAACAGGAATTCTAATCAACGCAGGGGATCTCGTTACCTTGCTCGAACCCCAATCATGGATATTCTAATAGTTCTCTCATTTACTTGCCTTATAGCCATTTAATTAACACTTACGGTGAGGTTGCGGGTCAAACTGACCCCTTTCAGGTTAAAAGAAATTAAATTTTAAAGTCAAAAGTTGTTTGTTTTGGTCTATCACTTGGTTCGGCTGAAGTGAGGTCAATAAAAGCAATTCAACTCGTCAATGTCACATTGTGTTGTCAACTGTTCTTTTGAATTTGTAATGTTTCGGATAATTTGGCATAATTGAAAATACGCTCATTATTATTATTATTATTTTTATTTTTTTACAATATTGTGACCGTGTATCGCCAACCTCCCCCTCCAATATCATGTCATGGATGAAGGTGTGTGGTGGATAGACCCAAAGGCGGAGAAGCATCACGGGAAGAGGACTGAGAATAACTTGATTGATCACAAAGATAGTGACGGACATGACGGGACGGAACGTGAGCAGGCTGGGCATAATGTGGACAGACTTGGCATGGCATGACTTAGCCGAACGTGGAGACTTGAGTTGACGTGGACAGACTTGAGTAGACGTGGACAGACTTAAGTGGACGTGGACAGACTTGAGTAGACGTGGACAGACTTGAGTGGACGTGGACAGACTAACAGACTTGAGCAGATGTGGACAGACTTGAGTAGACGTGGGCAGACTTGAGTAGACGTGGACAGACTTGAGTAGATGTGGACAGACTTGATTGGACGTGGACAGACTTGAGTAGACGTGGACAGACTAACAGACTTGAGTAGATGTGGACAGACTTGATTAGCCGTGGACAGACTTGAGTAGATGTGGACAGACTTGAGTAGACATGGACAGACTTGAGTGGACGTGGACAGACTTAAGTAGACGTGGACAGACATGAGTGGACGCGGACAGACTAACAGACTTGAGTAGATGTAGACAGACTTGAGTAGATGTGGACAGACTTGAGTAGATGTGGCATACTTGAGTGGACGTGGACAGACTTGAGTGGACGTGGACAGACTTGAGTAGACGTGGAGACTTGAGTAGACTTGGAGACCTGAGTAGACGTGGTAAAACTTGACCAGATGTGGAGTAACTTGACCAGATGTGGAGAAACTTGACCAGACATTGAGAAACTTCACCAGACGTGGACACTACTAACATGGCTTAGCACACCTCAACAAAACAAGACAATGCAATGCTACCACAACGCGTGAACAAACCCCAGTGACTAAATACAGCACTAACGAGACTCTAACAAGACACACCTGGGAAACACAGCAGGCAGGGGGCACTAATTAGGTCACACATACTGGGAAGGGAAGACACACGCAGGTGGACAAGGTTAACGATAACGAGACATGGGGAGAACTCCGGACAAACACTACAAACACCTAAAACCAAACAAAACCTAACCCTATGGAACCAAAACATGACAATATCGAGATAATTATCGGATCGTGACCTTCATATCGTGATAACATCGCATTGTGATGTTTGGATATCGTTACATCCCTAGTTATACGACCAAATATTTACCAAAAGTACTATTTGTTACCTAGTGAATTTCGCACAACATTTGAACAGTCTCTATTGAGTGTGAATGTGGCAGAATTGTATGCCACAAATATTTTTTTATGGCTGCAGTCGAACTCTGGATGAGCATCTTCAGCGTGCTTCAGGTAGCCCGCTATATAAAAAAAAAAAAAAAAAAAAAGGAACCTTACAGGGTCGGTGTTCAACTCAGCCGAGGACTGGACAGAAGCCAAGTGAGCCGAGTCATGTGCTTCTCCGACCGATTACTTGAGCTCAAAGACATGCTGACGTCTACCCACCCCCTCCCACACCAGTTTCAAGATTTCATTAGGACACCAGTAGCTAAAGAAGGCTGCACCTGATACGTCTCTCTTTAAAAATTAACATCCGCACATAATTATGCTTCATAAATAACCCACGTTTCTGCCCGACAATTGTGCACACAAGCGTCCGTTGAATTTTTCGCTTTAGCAGGACAACCAGTACTGTTAAAAAAAATAATAATATATTGGAATTCCCAGAATGACAAGGTGTTATGTCCGGCCTTTGACAGAGCTCCGCATCTGAAATTACATCTTTTTTTCAGATGCAAGTGAAGCAGTGAATAAAGCCTCCCGTTTAATCGCAACCGTGGCTAGGATACGATAATTATAGGGAGAAACGAGCCCGAGGGCCCGTGTCATGTAAGGCGTGACGTTAGTAAAGCCATCCTCTCGGATTCAGACGGGCTCTTTAATATTTCAAGATAAAAGTTTTACATAGCTGCAGTATGAGCCGGAGGTGTGAACTAAACCGTTTTCCATGGAACTCTTGAGATTGTGTCTTAGCCATAGTGTTAATTTGATGCGCCATTCTTAAATTTAGTCTCAGTTTTAGTCTAGTCTCAGTCATGCTTGTTAGTTTTTAAATCATAGTTAGTCAACCTCATCCCGTTTTTATTTAGTCAATTTTTAGTCGACTATCTTTACATCCCTAATAATCATACACTGAGCACGATATATATATATATATATATATATATATATATATATATATATATATATATATGTATATATGTTCATATCGTGATAATATCGTATCGTATCGTGATGTTTAGATATCGTTACATCCCTAATAACCATACACTGTGTACGAGAAACTAAGTAAATAAAGGTTTTCAGCGGCAGTCAGGGGTGGGGGTGCACACGGGAATGTTTGTTGGACATATTTATATTTAGCAAGTAATAGCCGTGTCGTCTGGGAGGGAGACACAGGGACACATCCAAACACAAACCCAAGGCCTGCCAAGTCATGAGTTGCGAGATTAATTTCAAAGAGATGGCTGTGCAGAAGCCAAAGACCCAATTCCGGTAATCACCTTGTCCCCCCCACCCCGGTTCCCCTCCCCTGCCAGAAACTCCAGACACTCAAGCTGTGTCAGGCTCTTTGAACATCAGTTCCTCGTGGCTCGTGTCCCCCGTTGCCTTTCTCCATGGTAACCACGGGTATAACCGGTGGGCACATCGTACTTCGCCAACCTATTGTCTCACTTCTTTGCCCGCGAAAACAAATGTGACCAAACAGCAGTTGGCCACTGGCCCGCAGCCGGCGTTCGTCTCCGGTTCAGTGCGTCTGGCCCCTTTTGCACCGCAGCGGGTTTCCTTGTCAGATAAATATAACCGAGGTCATCCACTGGCACATCGTCGCTGCAAGCTAGTCAAGGTCTGGCAAAGTCCCCACAATAACCAACTTGTGGTGCAACTAAGCCAAGGAGGGGGGTGCTTCTTTTTGTAGCCTCAAAGCACTTCTGCTCGGGCTGATGGCTTATCCAAGCTGAGCCTTAAAGAACTCAGTGAGTGGTGGGTAGGAGGGGGTTAAGGATAAAGCACTATCCTATCGAGACCTTTTTCTGGAATCTATCGTATGGTCCTTGAATCAGCTATCAGACATGAACACTTACTATTGTGAGTGTCATTTGTACCCGAGAGCTGAGTCCAATATTTTCTATTTAACGGCACGCTAGTGAAAATAGGATGCATGGGGGTTATACACCACCGTAAAAGGCACGCAGGATCAGGGTTTTCCTGGCTCAAAATGGGGCAGAGGTATCATGGGTGACTACCAGTACAGTGGTACCTCCACTTACGAAATTAATTGGTTCTGGAAGAAAGTTCTTAAGTAGAAAATTTTGTAAGTAGAGACGCATTTTCCATGTAAATGCCCTAATCCGTTCCAAGCCTCCCAAAATTCAGACATAAATGTTTTATAAAGCATAAAAATGCATCAAAACATGTAACAAATAAAGTTACAATTAGATTATTGCACAATAAATCAGAGTTGTGCATAATGTAAAAAACACAGAATAGAGTAAAGAATAAAAATGATGGTCATTTACCTTTTTAACTGCTTTCTTCATCGTTTTTTGCCCTCTTTGGTTTATGTTCTCTCTCAGAAGTGTTTTTTTTTTTTGTTTTTTTTTTTTAAACAATCCTTCGGAAATGTCCAAGGCAAACCTCATCTTAGTGAGCAAACGCCCGACTGGTGAACACTTTCTGGGCGATTCTTTTAAACAAATTCTGAAACTTCATGGAAACTTCCGGTATGGCGAGGCATCTTTTTTCCCAAAAAAAAAAAAAAAAAAAGGCCCGTCTCGTCGTAATTAAAAACTTACTGTGCCTTCATCAATCACCAATTGTTTGAATTTTTGCACAAATTCGTTGGCCGTTAGTTCATACATTTACGAAAAACGGAACACCTCGTGGGCCGCGGGATGAATGATGAGGACGCTGTATAGACACCAATCTAGTGTACGCTCATAGATACCTATGGTAGAGGTTCCTCTTAGCCAATGGGATGCCAGAAAGATGCACAAACACCAATCTAGTATTTACGCTCATAGATACCTATGGTAGGAAATAGCCATAGCCGAAAGTATTTTGCGTTCGGTAATGTATTTTTACCTTTCGTATCTAGAAATTTCTTTCGTAACAAGGCAATATTTTCCCGTTGAGGCGTTTCGTAACTCAAAAATTTCGTATGAAGAGACATTCGTAAGTAGAGGTTCCACTGTACTAGTCTTATTTTAAGGTGTCGGTACTTTCCGTGTTCACAGATACCATTATGGGCCACCCTCCTGCAGTCATTTTACGATCAGGGACGAGAAATTAGATATTATATGAATACAAAAGTTGCCATTAATGGTTGCCATGTTTTAACTACACTCATTAAAACTTCAACCACTAGTACATATCATATTGTAAATATAGTTCAGCGTTGTTGTAAAAAACTATTATATTTATTATATATACTGTATATTTATAACTTTGGTGATGGCTGGAGCGCATTACTTCTTCCTCGTAACCAGGAAGTGGGTGTGCACAGCTACATGATCTGTTTCTTCTTCGGTACATTAAAGTTTAAAAGAAAAAACAAAAAACAAAGAAAGCTGTTTCTTCTTCGGTTGCTGCTTCAGGTCTTTCCGGTGCACCGCTGTTGATATAGCGCCCACATAATGGTGCAATACTGCAACTGCAGTTAAAATACGTTTAGGTGGAGGTGGCCGCCTCTGAATTTTGTAAACAGGAAAAGCCCTGAGGATGATAAACATATTGTTAATAAATGAATACACTCTTTGAAATTGGCAACAGGGAAAAGCCGCACAGTCCCTCAAGCCTCCAGTTTGTTTATCAAGAGTGTCAGGAAGGAAATATAATGTCTTGGTCTTGTCTCGATGTCGACCTGCAAAAAATCTTGCTCTTGTCTCAGTCTCGAATCACTCCCTCGTCTCGAAAATGTCTTGGTCTCGGTTGGTGTTGTTTTGACCACACAAGCTCATTAAATCCATTACTGTTTCAATCAATATTTGTTACTGGTTTCATGTACTGTTGTTCACTTACTCTTTATTAATTTTTGCTTTCTAATGGGTCATTTTGTCCCGTAAAATAACAGAAGCAAAACTCAACTTGGTGCATACTAACAGCTTCTCATGCACTTTTCTTTGCACAGCATACTTTCACTCGCGGCTTCAGGGAAACAAGGCAGACACCCGATGAGCTGTTTGAACAGATGTTGATCTTAAACGAAGAGAGCGGGTGCGTTTGACAGCAGATTTCTGGGAGAAATGTTTATTTTGGAAGGCCCGTGTCAGCTGTCATTGATCAGCTGTTGATTGAGCTTGATTGGTTCAGCAAACACAAGTGAAAGAACACCTGCCGCTGCGTTTTGTGGCCCAACTTCCAAGCAATGCGTTTTAGTAAACAAATTTACCAGTCACCGGAGCAGCTTTGATGACAATGAGAAATCCTACATGTCCAAAAAGTGGACAAATCATGACATGCCTCGCCGTTTCACGTTTTTTTACAGTGTTTTTTTTTTTTTTTTTTTTTACGTGCTTTTTGGTTTATTTTCTTTTTTTGGTCTTTGCGTGGCCGTATCTCTCGAACCCTATGTCCGACCGGGGATTTATGTGCACCGGGGACATACGAGCATCTGCAGATTCATCTCGACGAGACCTTTCCAATGGTGTATGTCCCGTCGCTCCACAACATTGCATTCCGGAGACAGAAAATACATACTGTGCTGTATAATAAGTAAATTTAAAACAAAAACAAAAACAAAAAGCATACTTTTAATGGGAAAAAAATAACTAAATGAAAAAAAGAACAAATGATGAATGAAAAAGCATTCATAATAAGTAAAAATCCTAAAACAAAAAAATCTATATAATAAATGAAAAAATATATATACTGTTGTGCTGTATACTGTCATATATATATAAAAAAAAAAGTACTTTTAATGGTAAAAAATGACTGTAAATGAAAACATATATGATGAATGAAAAAGCACTTATAATAAAGTAAAAATCAGCCCAAAATGAAAAAAAACATATATAATAAATGAAAATATATATATAATTAGTGGGATTTTTATTTTTTATTTTTTTTATTGATGTGGATTTCCATTATTGCGGGTAGTTTTTGGAATATAACACCCACGATAAATGAGGGAACATGGAGTGTGTGTGGGGGGGTGTGTGTGTGCGTGTATATATATATATATATATATATATATATATATATATATATATGTGTAGTCAGAGAAAAAACTCACAAATTTCCAAAACAAAAAAAAAAACGAACAGAAAAAAGTAATGTAACATTATAAAGTGGTGAATTTGCGAGGGAAAAAAAAAAACCATAGAAATTTACGAGAGAAAAAAACTTTGTGCCATTAAAATTCTCAATTTTGTGAAATTTCGGGATGGATGAGGCAGCCCGTGTTAAAGTCACATCACAGGCCGCGATGTTCGATTTACATTCAGTATCACCAGAGCGGAAGCATGTAGATGCTAAACAATAAAGGGCTAAGCATCGATCCCTGCGGGACTCCACATGTTATATATATTTGTCTGTCTGTCTGCTTTTAGACCGCGAGTCTCGGGAGCACGAGGACACCATGGCCACAGAGATTACGGACGAGCTGCAGCCGGCAAAAGTTCCGCTCCTGACCAAAGACATTGTCAACAGTAAAAAAGTTCACGCCATGCGCAAGGAGCTGAAGCGGAAGCTGGGCAAGCAGCGCTCCATGGGCTCCCCGATGGACTACTCCCCGCTGCCCATGGACAAACACGAGCCGGAATTTGTGAGTGGGCAGAGAAATTGGCTTGGAAACAAACGAATGTAGTTTTCAGTTTGTCAACTTTTTGCCGTTTCAATTTTTTTTCAGGGGCCCTGCCGGAGAAAACTGGACGGCATCATTCAGGGAATGAAAGACACGTCTCGAGTCATGGCGCTCTCTTTGTACCTTCCCAACTGTGACAGAAAAGGATTCTTCAAACGCAAACAGGTGACTCTTCCTCCTTTATATCCGTATACTTTCAACGTTACTTGAATATGTAGCGACGGTGATTCCCAACCACATCCTCCATTTGCCGCAGGAAATGATCCATTTCAACCTCACTGATGACTGCCAGACATTTTCAAGAATTTTGACTGGATAGTGTGATCTGTCGTTTTATTCTCTCACCAGAGAAAAGTTAGAAATAATCAAAATCAAATGCAAATAAACCGTATGGAAAGTGTAAACCATGTAACGGTGTTAGCATGCACTCCTTAAACTACCAGGTAGTGTTAATTTTATCCACCGTTTTTAAATTTAGTCTGTTTTAGTCCAATTTCAGTTACGCTTGTTAGTTAACCTCATCCCATTTTTATTTAGTCCATTTTTAGTCAACTATAAATATAGCATTTTAGTCTTTATTTTAGTCCAAGAAAACGTCATTTTATTCGTCTAGTTTTAGTCAACAAAAAACTGTCAACTTTTTAGTCTAGTTTTCGTCAGAACAACCATTTTACCCCTGTATATTTTTTCAGCAGATTATATTGAACCTTTTTCAGATCTAAAACTAGAGATTTTACAAAATCATATCATTTTCATCTCGTTTTTGTTCATGAACTAAAATGTCCATAGATTTTAGTCCAATTTTTATTAAGTGAAGGAAAATTTGGTCTCATCTTCATTAGTAGACAAAAAAATACATACTGATTTAGTCCCACTTTATTAATGAGGGTTTCAGTCTAGTCTAATCTAGTTTTAGTCCGGCTAAAAATGTGTGCTGACGAAATTATTTTTGTTTAGTTTTTGTTGACGAAATTAACACTATTATACTGTATATTTATTTCCTGATCACATTTCACATTTGGGTCGTACAGAAGACTTAAATGCGCATGTAACTGATGGCAGAATGCAGAATTAACTTGTTTCCAGGGAAACATCAAATAAGATCCGCGTTCAACTCGGCAGGCCAAATGAGTCAAGTTGAGGACTGAATGTTTGTTGAATATGTGAATGTTTGGCCGCAACTTGTTTTTACGGCAATTTGACTCTTAAAAAAAAATAATAATAAAATAAAAAATCCTGTTTCTGGTCCCACAGTGCAAGCCGTCCCGCGGCCGCAAGCGAGGCATCTGTTGGTGCGTGGACAAGTACGGCGTTCAACTCCCCGGCACGGATTACAGCGGCGGAGACATTCAGTGTAAAGACCTGGAGAGCACCAATAACAACAATGAGTAAAAGACAAAAAAAACAACACATGGACCACAATCAAACGCCCTCCGACTCCCCCCACCAATCCCAAATCTACAAGACGCACGGCCCACATTTCCTCTCCCGTCTCAACCTCAAGAGTTTTGAACGAACCCTCCTGTTACGTTTGAGTCTCAGGAACAGCAATTTTATTTTCCCGGGTCAGTTTGACCCGGGCGAGCGGGCGGTGTGGGGGCATGTTCTCGTTAAATTGCAAATCTGTGAAAAATGAATTGATTACACCGTATTAAACCATCTTTCATACCGGTAAAAAAAGATGACTGAACGTGGGTCAATTTGACCCGGAACATAACAGGAGGGTTGAAATTTGTTTTGTAAGTAATGTTCAAAAATGAAAAGAACACCTGTATATTTTTTTTTTCTTGTCTGTTAATTGACCAAACGCTTATGAGGAGGGGGTGGTAAAGTCCCAAAATATCCCTTTGGCTGCGGCTCACGGGACCCCTCGTACAAGCCGGAAATATATGCACATAATGGATATAGTTTTATAACTGGGGTTGGGGGGGTTGGGACAGTGCAGCAGATGTACTCATAAACTGCATATATAAATTGAAATATAGAGCCCCAAACAAGTCATGGGGGGGTGGGGTTGACATTTGCAATCACAGTATTGATATGTGTGCACAAAAAAAAATTATATATATATATATATATATATATATATATATATATATATATATATATATATATATATATATATATATATATATATATATATATATATATATATATATATAAAGACGATTTGATACGGTTATCAATACGAGCGGTGTGAAACGATTCAAAGGAGGAACGATTTGATTCATGACAAAATTCGATTCGATGGCATCCGGCTCAGTTTGAGAGGGCATAATGCAATAAAACTTTTGTCGCCGTTTTGCATACATGTGAATGAGCTTGTCACTACTGTCAAGTGTGCCATTTCATTCAATTCGGTATCGTATTTCGATATATTTTAAAAGTGGAACGGTTAGATCTGTTTCAATTCCACGCACTCTTATCTTTTGAATCCAACCAGTTTTTTGTTACACCTTTTATATTAGCGGCGTACCGTTCGATCGGCCCTGATTTTCTTAATTTTGGGGGATCTGCAATGGGCCGATTCCTTTGAAAATAAACCGATCTTTTCCACCCATCTCACCTCTCTCCTTAGAGGTCCGAAAAAGTATCCTCTTCTGCTGACATGTTAAATTGGAATTTATTTTTATTTGAGAGAAATACTTAACTGTGCAGTTAAAACAAACTGTTCGTGTTATTATTAGTATTATTATTATGAAAAAAAATTGGGATCTTCAAAAAATCAAAATCGGCAGGTCAGACTTTTTAAACGATCGGGGATCGGCCGGAAAAGTGGGATCGGTTGCACCTCTAATATATACACACACACACATATATATATATATATATATATATATATATATATATATATATATATATATATATTGATTGACAGAAGGGATCAATCAGAACTGTCAATCGGCACGATTGAAAACACGTGACAGGGACACGCTGCAGCAGTTCTTTTGGTTCTGTTCTTGTGTCGGAGCACTTAAACAAAATTGGAGTAAAATTCTTGGATGTGTGTAAGTTCATCATCATCAAGTCAATCGAAATCGAGTGTGCTTGTTCAACACGTGGACGTTTACAGTGTGAGTGCGTGCTACGTATTAGCCTGCTTTGCTGTATAATGGAGTGAGCCTATTACGGAGAAAAAAAAAGAAGAAGAATGTCATTTCATTTCTCTCGTGTGCTGTTTTTTTTTTTTTTTTTGTCACAAGTACTGCTCGGAGACAGCTCTCCGTTGTAAATTGATGTTTGACGTGGAGCGTTTGGCAACGTTAACGGGAGACGCCGATCGTTACAAGTGGCGCTTTGACCATGTAGCTAGCCTGAGATGCCAACTGTGCCTATTTTGAGCAGACGCTGCCAAGCGGGGGCCCTGACTTACCCGGTGAAATAAAAGAAAGCAAGAAAGGGAAAAAAAAAATGCTTTTCACCTGACGGGATTCACTTTTTGAGTTTTTGAATCGAGTGCAAAATCAAACAAACAAAAAAGTCAGGAGTGGCGCTTCCTCTGTTGCACGTGTAAAGTGTTGTTTTGTTTGTGCTTTTTTTTCCCCCCGAGTCATGTTCCTTTTCCCTTTGGTGTTGATATGGAAGATGGAACTGTCAATGTGGAGTAAATATTTTAGACGGGAAAAATACGTTTGAATGTATTGGAGTATGTTTGATAGTATTTGAATTAGAGGGTGACCACGGGAGTGGACTTTCACTCCCACAGAAAAAAAAAAAAAAAAAAAAATCCTGTCCCATCCAAGGGTTATTTTAGTTGACTAAACCTAACGTAAAAACTAAAACTGTAATTTCGTTAACTAAATAAAAATGAAAAATTACTGCTTATCATTAGATACGAGTTAAAAAAAACTACATTTTATGTTTACAAAACTAAAACTAACTATAATCATAGCACAAGGTCCTTTGTTTTAGTCTGTGGTTATTAATTTAATGAGTGAGCCGGAATAAAGACATTTGAAAGTTGTGTCACACAGAAGTGACGTCATCGAGCAGCAGCCAATAGAAAAGCACCTTCATATGACGTCGCTCCCATGCTGTTTTTTAAATATTGCGCACAAGTCATACACATTTAAAAAAAACAACAAAAAACTAAAGCTAATACTGAAACTAAAACTGAACTAAATTAAGCATTTATTAAATAACTAAAACTAATAAAAACTAAAATAACCACCCTGAAAACGAATTAAAACTAAATACATTAAAAAAAACAATACTCAAAACAAAATCAAAACTAACTAAAGAAAAATTCCAAAACCATAATAATTACCCTGCAAACGACTCCTGCTCCTGTTCAGAATGACTTCCACTCCTCTCCCATTATATTAGACATCAGCTACATTAAAAAAACAAAAAAAAACAAAAAAAAAAACACCACCATCAGTCCGAGTTTTATTTCCCCCGTCCTACTCAACAATCCCGTTCCCGTAAACTTTTCTTCTGTTCCGTCCAAATCCCGGGATTAAAGGTCAAGTTAAGGTCAAGATGTCCCATCCTGCGAAATTCCCCCCAAAAATGTCAGCCTCCAATTTGAATATATTCAAACATCTTTGCAAATATGTTTAAACATACGTAAATATGTTTAAACCGTAGCATTTTCAACGGAATGTGTATTGACTTGCGCAAGTAAAAAAAAAAAAAATAATAATAATTATATATTATATGAACATTATACTAGTACATATTCAAATACGTTCCAACGTGCTTGTGAATACGTTTAAATGTTGTTTCAAGACAAAACTCCACATTGGTAGTTACACGCTTCCGTACTTTGAAATATAGTCACAAAATGTTTTTGTTTTTTTTGTTTTTCCTGAGGAGGAATCCTTCTGCAAATGCAATTGTGGACATTTCAAAAGAGTCGCTCTCCGTGTGTGAATACGCCCCACCCCCACTCCCCCTAGTGCCTTCCTTTATGCAAATACATTTAAATCGTGATTATGGGCATCACACAGGTGACATTCACTTTTTTTTTCATGACAGCCCCTCCTCGCAAGGACTGACACGTGATACGGGGTCGGCGCTTGTTCAACGAGAGGAACGCGCGTGTTTTTGTGTGTCTGGTTTGATTGGAAGTGCAGTTCAACCTCCATTTTCAAGTGATAAGCTAAGTTTCATGTCAAGCTTGTTTGTTTTTTGTTGTCGTTGTTGTTACTGTTGTTGTTGGGAATGCCGATGTATATTATTGCCCGAGTGAGGGGCCTCCAGAGTTTGTTTTTAAGTTAAAGCAATAATGTTCCCCTTTTCTGTTTCAAATGAAAAAAAACAAAACAATGACGACGTTTACATGCAGTCAATAAATCAGATTAAGTTCAAAATTGCTTGCGTACGCTTATACCGATCTGAACTGCGAATCACGTTATTACGCAAATACACAATCATTTCTGCTTTTAAGTTTCTAGGGGGGGAAAAAAGGCATTATATTCATAATATTCACGACACTAATAAAGTAGTAGTGCAAACGTGTGTTGGACTTATATGTCTGTGTATATGTCCACATTTTGCGCTGTAGAGACAGAAAATAATGTGAAAACGGCGCAGAGAAAAATCGCTGAATTCGAGTTACGCTTTGCTTGGCGAGCGGCAACACAAGATGGCTGCCACGCATACAAGTAGATCCTGTACTTGACCGAGACTAAATCAAATTCCTTGTGAATACAACAGTGTTAATTTTGACAAGAAATTTTAATTTTCAGTTATAGTCTTTTGACTAAAATTCAAGTTTTAGTCATAATTTCGTCATCTTACAGTATTTTAGTTTCAATCCAATTTTAGTCGACTAAATTGGCAGTTTAGTCTATTTTCCTTCAGCATACATTTTGACTTTAATACAGAAAATTACAACACACCTATTTGTAAATGTCGCTTAACACGCACGACAAATTGAATACAACAGTGTCTTAAATATAATTTGGTTATCACCTAAATTAAAAAAAAAAGTGCATAATTGCTCAAGATTAATCTTACAGCTGCACAACGAATGCATTTGATTCCTTCTGATTGGATTGTGTGAATTTTCGCCACTGTGTTTTCCTTTTAGTTTCAGTCATTGACAAAATGTAGTTATCGTTATCGTCTCAATGAATGGCTTGTATTTTCGTTATCGTTTCATTTTTGTCTGGAAAAATTATTATCGCGACGACAATATGACGAAATATTTTGTCGACGAAATTATCACCAGAATACAGCATGCACACGACACGAATCATTGTACCCGTTGTCCCCCCCCCCGTCGTGTTTATATCACCACCGGGTTAGTAACGGGTAACCCGGTTTTATTTTATATTAGGGTTTTTGCACATTTACATGTTTTGTCAGCGTTATTGACTGCATGTAGACGTAATAATTGAAAAATAACGATTTGAATATGTGATACGTCCAGGCACTGCCTCGATCCCAGCGCCCGACCCCTCCTACTTACCACTATCATAACAATAGCAGCTTGCACATATTTCAAATTAGCCACTATTGATATTGCGCCAAACATTGGTGGCTATCATGAAGTCGAAAAATCATTCATGTTGTGCTCACCTTTTGAAAGGTTTCCTCTGGCGAATATTTTGTTGACAGGGGCTGTGCAAGCCCATGCCTGGGACCTCCGCTACGGCAAAAAAACAACAATAGAAGAGAAATAATACGCAACCGTCTTTTGCAGAGAAGCTCGAGTGGTTGCAGAGCTGATTTTTTGTTTTTGTTTTTTTTGTGGGAAAAGCAGCGAAATAGAAGAGCGATTACCTTGTACAGTGGACATATTCAGGGCCGAGCCACTTGGCCCACCGACGAGGGGTCTCCGACTACATTATCATTAGATACGGCATTAGTAAGACAGCATGACGGGAAGGCAAGGAAATCTGCAGAATAGAACGACTGCAGCTTAGTTTTGGATGACAAAATTTGACGTCAACTTATGCACCGATGATGTCAGCAATAAGTTGAAGTTGGATTCGCTGTCAGTGGTGAGTTTGGCAGGGTTTCCTTTGTGCTTCCTGGTTTGGTTTTTAAACTCACACTTCATACTCGGTTAGCACAGTTAATGACATTTTTTTTTTTTTTCCTGAATACATAACACAGTCGGGATGGATTGACACAGTACAATTGGTTCTCATCAATTTGGTGTTGTGAAATGGACCGAGGAACGGATGAAGGGGGGGCGGGGGGCGGGTATTTGAAATGGTCAGTATTTGGAATGACAAGAAAAGACAAATAAGAATAAAAAGTCAAATTATTCAAGCGAATATCACTGTGTAATATTTATTCAACTTGTAATTTATATGTACTCTTGTAACCTTTGTCTTTTTTTTGTTATGGCAAAACATTTATTTAAATAAAGTTATGTATTCATTTACGCACTCGGGTGAGATTTTTTTTTTCTCTCTTTCTGGTGTTTACTCTTAAAGGGATACTAACTCATTGAGCCATTTTCAGCGGTAAAAAGTTCAGATTTTGTCTATAATTAATAGGGATGTAACGATACCGGCAATATCGTGAAATCGTGATATTAAAACTGCTGCAATATCGTCGTCGTCATGTTCACGTTATTTAAATGAAACACATCTGTTAAAAAAGTCGAGTTGATTTGCATTTGTGCAGTTTTAACACCCTCTGGTGGCTAGTTTTTTTAGTGCAATTTAATTTTCATTAGGGATGTTTTGGTCCTTCTATGTTTAAAAAACAGTTGGCTCAAAAATAACCCAAATTAAGTCAAGAATGGACCAACCCAACTTTTTGGGTTAAAATGAAGCTGCAAAACAACCCAAAAAATTGCTTTGCTTTGTGGGTTATTCATTTTAACATAAGTTTGAGCTAATTAAATGAATAACCCCTAGAGAAACCCAATTTTTTTGGAGTTGCTGCGTGGGTTATTAATTTGAACCAAATAATCTTATTCGGGTCACAAATAAGCTGACCCAAATTTTTGAGTTATTTTAATCTAAAAAGTTGTATGAAATAAAATTAGTAACACACAAAGTGACACAGTTTTTTGGGGGGGTTGTTTGTTGGTTATTCATTTTACCCATTTTTTTTTTTTTTTTGGGTGTGTGTGTGGGGGGGTTAATTGCATAACCCGATTACATTCGGTCAAAACTCCCAACGAACCTTTTAAGCTATTTAATTTAAAATGTTGGGTCAAGTTAAATAAACGACCCACATACAAGCACACATTTTTAGGCTTGTTTGTGGATTATTTCTTTGACCCAACTGTTTGGGTTAATCGAATAACCCCAAAAGTCCCTTTTTTGACACCATTTGGTTATTATTTTTGATCCAAGTGTTTTTGGAATGCGTACTCTTAAAACTGCTGGACAAAAAGTGGATGAGCTGTGAACTTGGCTCATTTGTACTCAACATTCCGTGTTATTTTGTTTTATAAACAATCCAATTTTTTTTTTTTTTTTTTTGGTACAAACCAACCCAAAGTTGCGTCAAATAGTCCCAAGTTAGTAGGTTGATCCAAATTTTGAACTAACTACTTTTAGAGTGTAAAATAATGTTTACAAGGGACAGAAGTCATATTTGTGACTTTCAAAATGGTCTTTATTCCTGTAATATTAAACCTTCAAAAAATCCCCCCCAAATCTTAGCCCCAGGAAGGCAACTAATTTGTTGTAAAAATAATGCTAAACCGTGAGGGCTCATAAGCAGCCCGAGATTGTCTTGAAATGCACAGTTTAAAGTGGATTGATCCCTGCAGTAAGCAGTGTGTAATCTCCTCGGCGAGAAGCTGATAAACCTCTTAGGCTCGAGTCTGAGACATCAGGGCTTGCCCACAAAGGATATCATACACTACAGCATGCAGGATGTGACTTTGGGAAGCCTCGCCTGGGGCCAATTGCAGCACCATATAGTAAAAAAAAAAGATTACACAGGAACAAGGAAGTCATTTAACACCAGTTTCGACTTCAAGGGGGCCGTGACTGGATCCCCGTTCCAAAGATGGAGATTTTGTAACCTTGATCTCCCCGAACCACAACACTTACACCTTCAATGCAAAGGATAGACACGAAGCTTTCTGATCATATATTTTTTGGTTGGAGGCGAGTGGTACTAATCTTGGTCTTGCAAGATGAATTCTCGCGGTATTTGTGAGTTCACTAACTCCGGAGCATCCATCTTGTACCGAGCCCGTTGATTTCTCACCTGCCAGACTGATATAGCGCTTCACTCACGGCAGTTCTCCGCAATATCCATCTGGGACCGCTCCACGGTAATTTGCTCGGGAAAGGCGGGACATTCTGTTACAATAATTCGAGCTGATTGGACGATGCGGCATTGTACGCGTTTGTTTTAACCAATCACGGCCACGGGTGAGAAGTTCGTCTCTTGAGATCTCCCGAATCTGTTGGAATTTAGAGGTTTCTGGGGTGGGTTTTGTAAACCATGTGGTGTTTAGTTGGTGCTGATTTCACTTTGATTCATCTTTCTTTCCTTTGACCTTTCCTCTGGTCTCCTGACCTTCTGAACTTCACAACTCTGGCGGGACTCTGAAGCATCCGGTTAAGGTGAAGGGTATGGAATTTTTATTAGGTTTCAGGTGAAAAAATGAGCACAAATTCACACGATAAGATAAGAAAGCCGAATGAACAATTCTGAGCTCAAGAAAAAAAAGAAAGAAAGAGGCACAATTTGGGAATTTATAAAGTGGCAAATTTGGTACTAAAAAAAAAAAAAAAAAAAAAAAAAGCAAAACTCAGAAACACTTGATGGGTAGGTGGGAACCGCAGACCCAATTATTTATTTGCGTTCCTTTGACATAATACAGTATGTCTCCCCTTTAGAACTAAATGCCCAGGCGCAGGTCTGGATTTGTACGAGCAGAAGCAAAAATATGAGCCTATAAGAGGCACCCCTAATTATTGAATAAATTTGAGGTCTGTCTTTTGTCAGTCTAGTGTGTGAAAGAAAACGCAACATGGTTGAGCACGATCAAGCAATTATGCCGGAAAGGTCTTGCAAAGGCGCTTTCACATTTACCAGTTTGCAAAAAAAAAAAAAAAAAAGTTGTGGTTTCATTTATGAAATAAGGTGTGTTCACTCCGGTTTGAGTTTGTGGAAACTTGGATCAACGTTGTTGTTGATTCCAAATAATCTTTTGTCATTCCGAATCTCATTTGTCAGTCTCCGATTTTTTTTCTGCAAGTAATCCCTCGTCATGTCACCACCTCATTCATGAAAACAAAACACACACGCACACCCAGGGAAATTACATTGACGGGTGCCAGTACACAAAGCACTGGGTGCACATTTAATACAACCACTGCAATCACATTTGTTTCAATTCACGTTTAATTAATTTGCGCATCATATAAACAAAGCAAGAAAGGGCAAATGAAGATAGTTGCTTGTTTGGCTTGTGTGATCAAGTTCAAGTAGCACAACAGTAATGATTACAAATACACATGATGAAAGTTCATATTAGCTACTAATTATCGAATGACTATTATTGCTTCTGAAGCTGATGAAATTGTATTCATTCATTGAAAATCAAATAGGTCACACAAAAAAAACAACAACAAAAAACATCCGGTCTCGCAGTTTCCCACAGTTGCAAAACCTTTGAATGTCTTTTAGCTCATTGTTTTGAATTTCCTGCCAGCAACTCCACCTTGGTAAACGTTCAGCACCGAAACTCCGGCCTCCCCTGCTCTCGTATTTTCAATTCATAAAGATGCATTTGAAAATGGATCATCTGTAAGGGTTTTGCTTGGGATTAGCTGGTTAGTGTTAACTAATCCTTAAATTGAACACCGCTTCACAACCCAAGTTCAATCATCACTATTTAGTTGAATATCAAAGTGTCGATTGAAACTCCAACAATTCTTGGGTCAAATCCCAAGTCTTTAACTCCCAAGTCCAGTCGACAGTTTTGTTTTTCTTTTCCTTCTATTAAGCCAAGTTATCAAAACAGTGGCGGTCAAAAAGGCTTTCAAAACCCAAATCCTGCCAATATTTGGCCATGTGGACATGCAAAAACCCCGATTAGGCCACTTGTTAAATGAGCCAAACTTGAATGTGGCGTTTTCACGTTATTTGCTGTCTCTATGACAAAAATGGCGTAGGCTATTATAGTTTTGGAATTTTTTATTTAATTAGTTTTTATTTTGTTTTGAGTTTTTTTTTTTATAGTTAGTTTGAATCAGTTTTCAGGGTGGTTCCGTTCAGCTTTTATTTATCTTTAGTTATTTAATAAATGCTTAGTTTTAGTTAGTTTCGGTATTAGTTTTAGTTTTTTTTTTAATGTGTATTACTTGTGTGTAATATTTAAAAAAAAAAAAAAAACAGCATGGGAGTGACGTCATCTGAAGGTGCTGCTTGATGGCGTCACTTCTGTGTGACACACTTTCAAACGTCCTTATTCCGGTTAACAAATAAATCTACGAAAATCTAAAAATCTACTAAAAATAATCTACTAAATAAATCTATTAAAATCACTAAAATTACATTTAAAATCATCCCCAAAGGCTCATGTACTAAATTAATTTCCAAAGACTATAGCTATAATTATAGTTTTAGTTAGTTTTGTAAACATAAAAGATAGTTTCAGTTTGTTTTTTGTTTTTTTAAAAAAGCATTTTCGTTTTTTTTTTATTTTTGTTCACAAAACTGTGTTGAATTTGAGTTTTTTTGTTAGTTTTAGTTAATTAAAATAACCTTGGCGTGTATACATTTATACACACATAAACGCACATACATAAGTCTGTGCGTCTGGCGCGCAAACCACTGGAAATACACAAGCAAATGCCTTTTATCAACGTTTTAAAACAAGAGGAGCAAATGACGTCTATTTGTGTTATGATGTCCGTGTGTCGGGGATTAGATGAAGATCGATGCCTACGGAAATAACTCTGACTACTCGCAAATGTAAACGGGTTATTCTAAATCTTTCATAAACCCGAATTTTGACCTGAACCCAGTCAGTGACTCAAGTCAACTTGAGAACCAAAACTACAAAAAAATAGACGGCAGTACTGTATCATCTTTTTTTGCCAGTGAAAATGAGTCAGTTCAACTGCGTGATCTTGACTAGGTACCGAGCAGTGGAAAAGATGCTTGAAGCGATACACCACTTATAAATTATTTTGCAGTACTAGATTAGGCATTGTGTACAAAGAATAAAAGTGCAAAATACCTCTGGCATCTTATTCCCTAAATTTTGTTTGAAACCGATTAAGTATCAGAATTCAAACGTACCGTGAGGGACGCCATGTTCCTTGTCACGTGATCGGGACGTATCCCGTGCGTAAACCGAAAGCTGCCTTCGCTCATTTCAATGGGAGTTTGCTGACGTAATTGGCAAAAAAAAAAAAAAAAGACTGTGTTCGATCCCAAATACTACGCCAATTCTGTTGAGAGTAAAATCCTCAGCACGTCCGGTTTCATGTCATTCCGTGTGGGGGTGGGGCAGTGGCCACTCCTAATGTGGGCTAAAGCGTGCTTAGCACACGACATGTAGCTTAGCCTAGCAGAGTACAAGTCACCCCGGATGTTTACCGTCCACTTCGACTTGCCGGCGGCTGGATCTGCCACTTATATCCGACTTTCGGTTGGAAACAAATCTTTGGCGAGTCCTCCGTGGCTGCTTTTGAAGAAGTGTTTCTTTGCTGTAAGGCGTAATTCCACCTTTGATGTCCGCTGTGGGACGTGATAATTCCCCGTGAGTCGCCTTGTTGTCATTCAATGTGTATTTTACGCATGCGATACGTCACGATGGTCACGTGACTGTCCAAAAGATACGATACTTAACGCAAAAATATTCATCAAAAGTGCTTTAAAATCATAATCGCTCAACATAAATTGGCAATTTTTCCAGGGAAGGGTTGAGATTCACCATTTCACAGAATAGCTGTCTAGTTTTTCACAAGTCTTGTGTTCCTTTAATATGCACTTTATTAGCGGAAGGCTGTTGCTGTGGGTGTCGCTTGGAACTCTTCCTGAAGCTGCTTACAGTTGGGATCCCCCCTGACTTTAGGCGTCGCTGGAATTTCCACCCCGGTGAATGGGTTAACGCACCAACACTCACCCCGCTGGCCGTTCGTGGAGATGTTACACTGGAAGGAGAAAAGAAAAACATTTCAGACACGTCGGATGAGTGAGGAGGGGGGAAAAAAAAGAGGGAGGGGTAAAGCCACACAGTTGGATATTGGGGGTGTGTTAATTAAGCGTAAGCACAGGGTGGCTTGAGGAGTGGGTGTGTAAGGATGTGTGTGGCGGGTGGGCAGCCAATTGGATTGGGTGGAACCCGCCTCGTCCAATAACAAGCCATCTGTAGGTCAGGCCTCCCGCTTACAAGCCACACATGCACGTGACTCACTATTTACCACAAATAACCGTCCAGGAACACCCCCTCCCCTTCCCCGCCCCACCCGTGCGTCCCCAGCTGACCTGACGTCTACTCAGAAAGCAGGTCGTGATTAAAGTGGACACAGTTTACGCCGCGCGCCCAGGGGTGGTCGGGAAAGGGGTCGAACCAAAAGAATGAATGGTGGTGGAGAAAAGACTTTCCATTTTCTTCCTTGGATGAGAAAGAACAAAAAAAATGACAGTTACAGTAATTGCCCCGCGACAAGGAGGGACAAGTCCAAAAAAGGGACCCGAGTGTTGAGGGATGTACAGTGTTCATCCCTGGGAACGGCAGAAAACAATGCCGTTGTTTGTGACCAGTGATGAAAATTGGCCGAGTGGTTGAGAGCTCCGCTTTTAAGCGAACGCTGGCATCTGTTCAAGATCTTCTTTTCCGCTCGCGAGGAGACACTCCATAGGTGACCCCCCGTTTGTCCTTCTCTGTCACATTTGTGCGGACCAGACGAAAATTCAAATTCAAGGCCCCCGCCGGAAGCACAGTTTGTTCCCCGGCTGAACAAAAGCCTTCCCATGCAGTTCGCCAAACAGTTGTAATGCCTTGTAACCTTGCACTTCACGTTGCATGCTGACATCTTCCGATACACAACTAAAGTGTGTGTCTCGTTGTTTGGACAGCGTTGTTTTTCCTAGCGACTTGTTTCCCTGCCAGTGGGAAGAAAGGAAAAAGCCTATAGAGTACAGTAGCGGACCCAAAACTGTTGTGAGGCTTTTTCACACACATAGACCAACCCATTCATTGTGTGGGTGCTACCGCAATGGCTAATGCGTACAAATGGGGGGGGGGGAGTGAGTGACAATTTCTGAAGAAATTGCGTAGGAATGCTGAATGCAGTATCAGAGAGCTAGTAATGATGATCAGTTTAATTTATGGAAGTGGGCGTGGAAAGTGGGACTTAGAAAAAGTTAAATGTCAGTCCCATTGAAAATGAATGGGGAAAAGTTCATATCTAACGTTAAATTGTGTGAGTACTATAAATGCTGTGGAATCAGACGATATATTTCCATGAATGCCTGAATTTTTGAAGCAAGTGGAAATTTGAACGGTGTAAATCGGAAGTATTATGTGGGAGTTATTTGACGGCAAAAAAATGCTATAATAATTAGTAAGAATAAAGAATCTCAATAACATATGTTTATTTGTATATTTCAGCATTCCCACAACTAGGAAAAATGCAATTTCTGGAGAAATTGCGTGTGAAGGCTGTGTGGCTGAATGAAAATGGTGGAATGATATTGATTGGCATGGAATGATACAGAATCACTTGGAAAGAGCTGAAAAGTTGAATGTTGGAATGGTTTGAATCGGTGAATAAATTACAGCAGAAAACACAAAATAGGGTAAGGTTTGAAGAATCAGGTAGGGAATTGAGTACATTTTGAAGAATTTAGTCGGGAATGGACTAATAATCATCCCTAAAGTGAAATCGGTTAAATGTTTTGAATGTCACTTTTTTTTATTATTATTATGTAAATGTGAAATACAGAATCTGCCATTGGGACTGAATTGTGAATAGTAGGGTACAAAATCCGGAATTCAGGAAATCAGGTGTGAATTCTAGGAACATTGTAATGAATGGAATATGTTAAAATTGGAATGTCAAGAATCCGATGAATAATGTGAATGGATTAAGTGATGAAGAATCAGTTAGTAAATGGTATAAGGTTTGAAGAAACAGGGAGGAAATGGACTAATAATCATCTCTGAAGGGAAAGGAATGAGTTACATGTTTTGAATATCACTTTGAAATGATGTAAATGTGAAATGTTGAAACTCCCATTCATTGTCAATGGGGGAAAATTGGGTACAAAAATCGGAAATTGTGGGTAAAGCGTGAATATTTGGAATAAGAAAAATGGAAGCAAAAATGGCGTGAATATTTGGAATATGTTAAAATTGGAATGACAAGAATCGGATGAATTATGTGGAAGTAGATAGATGCCGTAAAACGGGCGCAATAAAATTAATAATAAGTTAAGGCTGTGGCCTTCACACATAAAAGGCAATAAAAAGGTATTAAACCAATACAGTAGAAAGGAAAAACTGGCAGGAAACATTAAGTGGTGAGACAGTCCGGAACAGGTGTGTTTGGAGTAAGAACGTTGTTTTTGGTATTTCTAACAAGAAATAAAATCTAGAGTAGCCTCATTTCTATATGTCGGCTATAAGAGTGTCAAAATACACTGAGGCATCAAGGGTGAGTTAGACAGGAATATACCCTGTTTTTTGGGGGGGCTTATTGGGTTTTGTCAGTTGTCCTGTCCACCAAATCAAATCAAATCAAATCAAATCAAATCAAATAATTTGTGTTGAGTCTTAGCCCCGTGTGTATTCGTAACTTTGAATCTTGTTTTTACGAGTTTTTTTTAGCTTGCCTTTTTGTGCCTTTGAGATTAAATCGCTGTTTTTGAGTGCAATCCTGTCTTGCTTCCCTGCTTTTTGGATCCCCAACCACATGCATCAGTGACATTTTCGACGAATGAGGGGGTACACAAAGGTCACGTTATACGTGTGTAAAATGGTGACACCGAGAGTCTGACCACAACTCACCTGTTTCTGGTTATAAAATCCAAGCTGATCGCAGTTTGGAAGTTTGAGCTCATAAAGGATCTGTAAAGCGCCTCTGTTGTCCTCTGAGGTGACTTTGGCGATCTCCTGAAGGAACACGTCCAACTCCCGATGGCAAGCGTTCTGGACGGGGAAATTGACAAATTGACATCAAACATCGTCGACTTGTTGAGTTATTAGGGCGATGTGATCTTCTTTCGACAAAATTAAATGCGTTTATATATATATATATATATATATATATATATATATATATATATATATATATATATATATATATATATATATATATATATATCAGCAGCATATGCGCTCCAGCCGCTAATATCAAAGGTGCAAGTTTTGGGTGGAGACTTTTTGACACCTGCGTATTCGTCAGAAAGTGAGCAGACATACATACTGTACGCTGCTCCTATATACACGAGCGACGCGTGCACATATAGACGCATACTTTGAAACGTACAGCTTTGTGTCTGGATGTAGTGAGTGGCTTCAAAGAGATGGAGTCTTGTGATCACTTGGCTCGGGATGAGACGGAGGCGCACAGGAGCAGATGACTCGCTCATCTTATTACGCTTTCGTGTTCACTTTATAGCTCATCAAACTGGAATCAAATTGTTTGGGATTTTGCCCAAAACGGGCTGTTTCGTTCGGCCTCGAGACGTTTTTCATATCGTCGGCGTCATGACACAATATTAAAAGCACATTTATTTAAAAAAAAAAAAAAAAAAGTTAGTCGTATCGAACATTTCGATAAAAGTAAGTTAAAAGGATATTTTGACTCATTGAGCCGTTTTCAGCAGTAAACAGTTAATATTTTGTCTATAATTAATGTGGTAACTTCATTATTTTTCATGTACGGTTAATACCTTTAAAAAGTAATTTTTCGACTTGCTGTTGACTGATGATGACATCACCTTTTTAGTATGAGCTCTTTTTTTGACAATATTGTCACCTTTTTTAAATATTGCCAACCTCCCCACAATATCGTGATAATTATCGTATTGTGAGCTTCATATCGTGATAATATCGTATCGTGATATTTGGAGATCGTTACAACACTAATAATTAATGTGGTAACTTCATTATTTTTCATAATCATAATTTTTCTACTTGCTGTCGACTGATGATGACATCACCGGTGCTGAGGAAGTAGGTAACGGCCAATCATGGCTCAGTTTGTTGACCAACCACAGAAAACAGGTGAGCCATGATTGGTCGTTTCCGACTTCCTCAGCATGGGTGATGTCATCATCAGTCGACAGCAAGAGGAAAAAATAGTTTTTAGAGGTATTAATTGTATAAAAAATGATGAAGTTATCAAATTCATTGTGGAAAAAATATGAACTTTTCACTGCTGAAAATTGTTTAATGGGTCAAGTAACCCTTTAACTTATTTGTATCGAAATGTTCGAGATAAGTTACCTTACTTGTATTGAACATTTCGTGTAATACGCTTAAAGTCCTGGTCATATTTACAACTGGTGGGAGGATCGATCCAAATATTGACATTATCGATACCAAGCCAGTATCGACATCGGATCGATAATGGTAATAATTTAATGAAGTTATTGTTCGTTTTCATAGTACAAACTGTTTTTCCCCCCATAGCTCAAATGAATTACAACTGGTTGGAGGATCGATCCAAATATTGACATTATTGATACCAAGCCAGTATCGATATCGGATCGATAATGGTAATAATTTAATGAAGTTATTGTTCGTTTTCATAGTACAAACTGTTTTTTCCCCCCATAGCTCAAATGAATTCCCCTCTTTCCCATGATGGATTAGGCTCACTAATATTTGTTTCAACTCACCGCAAGTCGTTACACTCACTTCCATCCGACTGGCAAATCACATTGTAAAAAAAAAAAAAAATTACTGTAATAATAAAAAATAGTACAGACAGTGTGATGCCTAGACGGGATGCGGTTTTCCCCCACTAACCAGGCTAACTCCCACACTTGGGCTTACAACTGTCTGCACGGCATTTCCTGGCCCACTCGAGTTTTGCCGCAACACGCCGACACATTTTGTCAGGCAAAAAAATAAAAAATGACCGCACGTTTACAGTGCAGTCGTGCGGCGCTGTTGTCGGACTGGGTTTCAAGGGTTGTAAATATATAGCAGAGCGACCCAATTCCAGATGTTGGGCCTATTCTACTTGACAGTATGTGGTTATACAACTGTCAATATCTTGCTCAACAATTCTCTGAACCGGTCGCACTGGCCACGGAAGCTGGCTATCACTCCACCACATCCAGCCAAGCTGCCTCAATCTCCTTTTTTAGCAGAAAAGAATCTCCGTTAGTGAAAAAGCTTCAGAATTTAGCATCACTAAAATCGTTTGGGGTACCGACTTACGACTCATTTGGGCAATTTCTCTACTTGAGTTTGTCCAAAATGTGAAATTGTCCCCCTAAAGACTTTTTTTTTTTTTTTTTAATTACGGTAGCATAACTTAATGACAATTAAATTGCACAAAAAAACTAGCCACCAGAGGGTGCTAGAACTGCGCAAATGGAAATCGACCTGACTTTTTTTTTTTAACTCATTTGCTCCCAATAACGTGTAAATACGTTTTTTTTAATGTTCTAAGTGTCCCAAAGACGTATTTATACGTTTTTGTTTTTTGTTTTTTATACTAGAGCATACATAAGGCTTTGATGCAGCCTCTCAACTGCAAAGAACGGTTGCAGAAATGGTAGTTATTACAAACGGCCAGCAGGTGGCAGCAGAGCACCATCTAGGAAAAAAGCTCAATTACTTACAATTTTAAATAGATTTGTGAAAACTGATGAAACTTAGCTCTCTTCTAATGCTAATTGCCGCAAAACGGAAACAGATAGAAACATACTTTTTGTTCCTAATGAAAGAAGAGACTTTAATCTTTCTTTTGATAGATTCCATGCTTTTATAGCAATAGAACACAATATTCTGTCGGCCTTGCAAAATCAGTCAAAATCCAGTAAAACAGCCGGGAGCGAACGGGATTGCATCTGTGAAAATGGCTGGGAGTGAATGAGTTAACAAATGTGTCGCTTTTATATATCATGAACATGGCGACGACGATATTGTGGCATTAATATCACAATATTGCCCTTACCCTTGTCTGTTTATACTCTCAGCAATGGTAATTAGTAGAGATGGGAACTGTTATGGCTGGACAGTGTTAATTTTGGCAAGAAAGTTCCATTTAGTTTTAGTTATATTCTTTTGACTAAAATTAATGAAAGTTTTAGTCATAATTTAGTCATCTGATTGTATTTTAGTTTTAATCCAATTTTAGTCAACGAAAAAAAAGACCAATTTTTGTCGACCAAATTGAAAGTTTAGTCGATAATTTCCTTCAGCATACATTTCAACTCTTATACAGAAAGGAATAGCGCAACTATTTGTAACTAGTTTAACACGCAAGATACATTTCATACAACGGTGTCTTTATTAATTGTTTCAAAGAAATGTCGAACTGACAATAGTATAACTTAGTTTCCACCTAAATAAAAAAAGTACATAATTGCTTGAGATTAACCTTACAGCTGCACAATTAAATAAATACAATTAAATAAATTAATTAAATTCCATTAAATAAAGTCATCCCGTCTGGTTGGATTGTGTGAATTTTCGTCACCGTGTTGTTTTCAATTTAGTCATTGACGAAAATTGTCAGGCAATTTTACTTATCGTTATCCTCGATTTTAGTTTTCGTGGGAAAAAAAAATTACGTGACGAAAATTATGATGAAAATTTTTCGTCTACGAAATTATCACTGCTTGTGAAGTCCTGTTTTGATAGATTTGTCCACCCAATTCTGGGTTTTTCCATCAAGACACTGGTCAAAATGGTTGCGGTTTTGGTCATGCACCCCACCAGAGTGGCCTTTCCGTTTGATTACAATTAGATCAACTTTTGTCTGCTGCTGATGAAGTGCTTTAACGTTGACCTTATTAAAGGCAGAGTTCGTCTTCATCTTGGTTTGTTGCTGGTGGTGATGTTGTTTCCTCGCAGATTCCTGCTGCCAAAACCAAACATCTAAAGGAGGCGTCTTTACCATCGGATCTTCACTTCCAAGCATGTCTGCGCAACAAAAACAAACAAAGCGAAATTATATATACAAAATGTAGCATGAACACGTTTACAATCGACAAACGGATTTTTAACTCGTTCAATCCCAAAAACATGTAAACACGTTTTTAATACTTTGTCCTTCACTCCCAAAAACGTGTTTACACGTTTTTCATGTCATTTGTTTTTTTTCATACAGAAGGCTTTGATGCAGATTCTTGCATGGAGAGGTGGCTTAAAGCAATGGTAGTTTAAAAAAAAAAAAAAAAAACGGCCAGCAGGTGGCAGCAGAGTATAAGAGATCAACCAGGACGTTGTTGCAACCAGCTTTTTTTTGGCAGTGTTTTCACCAGGAATGTATTAATGATGAAACTTAGCTATATTCTAATGCTAATTGCTGCAAAACGGAAACAGATACAAATGTACTCCAATCTTTCATTTGGTAGGTTCCATGTTTTTATAGCAATAGAACACCATATTCTGTGGGCCTTGCAAAATCAGTGAAAATCCAGTAAAACCGCCGGGAGCGAAGGGGGTTGCTTCAGTGAAAACGGCTGGGAGTGAATGAGTTAATAGGGAGTCCAACACGCTAATAAAACAAACGTTACAAAACCAATTAGTCCTTCCCTACCTTAGCTTGAGGGCATTTTACAGGCTGTGATTTGATTTGCATGTATCACATAAATCTGACATCCCCTTCGCATTGCATTTCTTGCCCTCTCACGCACTTTTTAGCACGTAGAGTCGTATGGGTGAGGCAAGGCAACCTCGACAAAATATTTGCTGCCTGGAAGCACAAACTGTACAGTGGGTCAAACGTTGCCAACGTGTGGATTTAAAAAAAAAAAAAAAGTGCTTCGGCATTTCTCAGTTTGATATAGAACACAAAGTGAAAATTAGTTAACTAATATAGGATGTATTTTTTTTTCTTTTACTTACATTTTTATTTTATTAAAAGTAATAGAATGAACAAATGGGAAGCGTATTGCATTCCCTTGGAAAAAAAAAACTCCTGTTTTTTTTTTTATGTTTCTCTGAATATTTTTTTCTGTTTTACTGAATATTTTTTTCTGTCATTAAAAAAAAAAAAACAGAAAAAAAAACAAGTGGACGTTTTGTTTTTGTTTTGTTTTTTTCCCCAAAAAATAATAATAATTACTTACTAATTTTTTTTGAGTGCAGTTTGTTTCTGTCACCCATTCATTCTGGGTGTAATTCCACTCTTGGCCACTAGATGGTGACACACTATTTTGTTTGATGCGGTGCAAATTTTGAAAGAAGAAGAATGTGACAACAGGAAGTAGTTTTTTTTTCTTATGAATATCATTTAAGGCAAAATCTTTTTCTTAATCCTGCTTTTTACGCCTACAGAAAGTGATGTTTGTATATTCACTCGAAATCTTTCATGTCTCGTCGGAAATGTTAACATTTAAGTTAAGCTGAATGGGAACAGGATTTCGGTAGGTCTATTTTTTTAAATACATACACACATTTTACTGATACAGGTCATACGGTTTTGTTTTGTCTGTGATTGCACACTTCACAATTTTTTGTACCAGTATCCATTTTTGTCAGCGTTGTAGCGTTCATCTTGTCTTCTTTTAAATAGGTTGGGAGTGTTTTTTTTTTTGTTTTTTTCAAACAAAAAATTTATTTACTGGAAAACAAGAACTTCCAACCGTTTTTGTCCTTCAATGTTTTTCTATATTCCCATCATTTCCTTTGCGTAAAAGGTTTCAAAATGCAACCGAATTGGGCTTGCGATTCGAAGAAATGTGTGATGAACGTACACAAAATTGGTCCATAGATAATTATCTAATGTTTACAAGGAAGTGGGTGGGGTTGACTCTTCTGAGTAGTTTCGTCTTGAAATCGCAATACCGGTTTGAAACATGTCTCGGTCATGGCAAATCAGTTGGATTTTACACGTCAAAACACGCCGCGGATTTCTCAACACAAAAACCAGACGAAGATCTTCTCAGGTCGGATGAAGCCGCTGCCTCGGGGTTCCACCTCCACCAGCATCATCATCTTCATCCTCCTCCTCATTATGAGTTCGAGGAAAAACATCACACTGGAGCAGACGTGTCATTTCAAGAGAAAGAATGCAAGGTCGGCATTTATTAATAATGGCAACAACTTGGCAACGTGTAACGTCTCCACAACAATATCTTTTTATTAGCACCACTCTTTCATTATTTAGTGCGACGAGGCACAAACAGACTCTGCAAAGGTAAAAACGTTGCTGTGAGAGTCACGCATAACGATTATTTAAAGCGCTATGTTTCCTAAGCTTTGGGGTTTATTCCATGATTTTCTTTGACCCTTATTTTAATTTTTTTAGACTTTTTTTTCTTTTCTTTTTTTTCCATCAATGTAAGTGGAAAAATAGACCGATGTTTTTTTTTGTTTGTTTGTTTTTTCAGGGCTGATAAATAACAATTAGTAGTAGTAAAGGAGATCGATAACCAATATTTGAAACCAATATTAAATTTCAGTAAAATGGAAAATATTGGCGCCAAAATTTTTTATTTTGAATCTTAGGCAATGTACATAATAGGGGTGTTAAGAAAAATTGATTCGGCAATATATCGCGATATTACAGCGCACAATTCTTGTATCGATTCAATATGCGGCTGGATCAAAGTTTAAACATCAATTTCTGATGGAAATAATCAACAAAAAGTCTTACTTAGGGTTTGGGTTCACACTCTAAGCAAGGAAGAAAGTTATATTAATGCAGAGCTTTTCAAATAGTGGGGCGGGCCCCCCCAGGGGGGCGGGAGGCTCCATCAAGGGGGGCGCGTTTGACCTCGGAGAACATGCTTTTTTATTTTTTTATTTAGATTTTTTTTACTGTCCTAGAATAAAGTGCAATTGCACCTCCACTACATTAGGGGGCAGTGGTGTTCTCATTATTGGCAGAGTGTGCGCAGGGAGCATTCGCTCGGTTTGCACTGAGCATGCGCACTTTGCACACAGCATTAAAAAAAATAAAAAATAAAAAATCCGCACAAATTATTTTATATTCTCGTTTCGGGGTTAAAGTTTTTTGTTGTTTTTTTTTTAATATTGTGCTCCTGAGTTAATGTTGGTGATCAGTTTGAATGCATTATTATTTATTGATTTTATGTAATTTTATTTTTCCGTATCATATGGTTTGACATGGTCAGTCAAAAAATGTTTATAGTTTAATTAATGGATTTAATTTTATTTTTGAATTTCAGATGCACTTTAAATCTTTTCCGTTACAGTTAATAAAGCTATTCTTTCTTGTAAGTTGCTCTATATTTATTTCTTTTTTTATTCTCTTATATGTTAATACGGATACAGTGTTATGCAGAGGTGTGCTTATGACAATTTCATAGACAAATGATACCATTTATAGTCGCGTGGGGAAGCACTGTATTAATGGAACATTAAGTCTTAATATTTGATTTGCAACCTGTTTGTTAAATACTGCGACTCATAGTTAGAAGACTGAAGTTTCAGATAAATAATACATTTTCATACAAATATTATGTACAAGTTGACTGATTAGCATTTTCTAAATTTGAGTAAAAAAAAATCGCAACAAGCGACTTATAAATTCCTATCGGGATTAATTGGTACTGAATTGAATCGTCAGGTACTAGGCAATTCACACCCCTATTCACAATGTTCAAACCTTCATAAATTTTATAAAATGGGTACATTAATGTAAAAAAAAAATGAATGGAAAAGTGCACTAAAAAAATCTGCGATGCAGCGAAAAGTGAACCGCGTTATAGCGAGGGAATATGGTAATCGGTTGGTCGGGTTTATTGAACATAAAAACAAACACATCACAAGTATAAAATACAAGTTGAAGTTAAAAAAAAAGGAGAAAAGAAAAAAAATTAGCTCTTTTTACTACAGTCTTACTACAGCTGTTCAGTGGATTTTTTTGGTTGTAAAAAAAATTGACATGGTAGGGAAAAAATTACTGCAATTCTGGAATCAGCATGCCAATTTCCGTCCAATCGATCAATCACGCTGTATGACATGGACGACGTGATCTTCTGTCGCGGGTGTGGCGCCACGTTGGTCTACCTCACTACTAGTGTTAATTTTTTCCGCCATTTTTAAATTTCGTCTCAGTTTTAGTCCAGGTTCAATCATGCTTGTTAGTTTTTACCATAGTTAGTTAAGCTGAACCCGTTTTTATTTCATCCATTTTTAGTCGAGTATAAATCTAGCATTTTAGTCTTTATTTTTTAGTCCAAGAAAACTCACTTTTGTCAGCAGATTATGTTCAACAATTCAAGATTTTTTTATTTTTTTTTACAAAAATTATATAATTTCCATCTTGTTTTTTTATGGACTACAATGTCCATAGATTTTAGTCCAGTTTTTATTAGTCGACGAAAATGCATTTATGCATTTATTCATGACAGTTTTAGTCTAGTCTAGTCTAGTCTAGTTTTAGTCGGGTGAAAAATGTGTGTTGACAAAATTATTTTTGTTTAGTTTTTGTTAACGAAATGAACACTAATCACGACTGATTGCCGTTTATTCGCTTGAACATAAATTCAACGCCAAAACCCGAGAGCAAACGTTGCAAATCAGCTGCAATCAGACTAACGATGAAGTCGTTAAGATGCTGACAAAGCAATGCTCAGCTATCTGCCGCCGGCTATGTGGCATGTGCGTGTGTCTCTGGGTTGGTGTGTGCGTGTCTGTAATTAGGCCTGCAGAAACAGAGGCAATCCTCTTCGGTTGTAAATTGAACATGCCTGAGAGGGACAAGCAAACCGCTGAAGCGATGACAAGCAAAATACGTTAACGTGAAGCGCGCTCGTGTCTACTTTGGGAGCAAGTGGCTGCTTGCATGGTGTGGATGGAGGAAGTGGAAGTCGCTCTCTGCGCCAAAGAAGCTCATTCTGCTCTTAATTAGATGTAATTAGTTTTTGCCAAGGAGGTGTCAAGTTCCAATTTGTCTCGGGCGTTCAGGAAATTAGGACAGGCCTAAAAAAAGATACATGAAACATCATAATTTTCGTCAGAATTTTTTTTCCCCAGACAAAAATTAAAAGAAAACTAAAATAGAAGCAAAAGAATAGAAGAGAATATAATAGAAGAATTCACTGAGGCGATAACTATAACAAAATTGACAATTTCGTCAATGACGAAAACACAAATGAAAAAATACAAGTGTCGAAAATAGGGATGCACCATAATATCGGTGGCCGATAATTATCGGCAATTATCGACCAATTTGACGTCAAACAGATAAACCAGATAACAAATAAAGAAATCCAGCAATAATTAGAGACATGCCACTTTGGTCCATCTGTTGTGGTTGTGGCTCATATCAATAAAATTCAGCTTCATGGTGCGTCACATACATTGAAACATTATGCAAAGTTTATACAATATTTCAATGTATTTGTTAGACTTATAGTATGTTATGTTCTGGAGTTGGATCCCAAAAGCGCAGACACAAATAAGAGTTTTAACAGTTTACTCGCATAACATCAAGAGGTGTAGTACAAACTTGACTAGACGAGAAACAACGGGAATGTATCAAGAATCACGAGACGCTAAGCTAACTTGGGCCGTGGCGTTGCACAGAGGAACAGAGGTAATAATCCGACAAAAACACACACTTCTCAGTCAGGCTTATATAGAGCGCGAATCGACCTGACTGGTTGTGGCTACACATGTGGGAAACAGGACTGCCATGGAATTATCTGATTGGCTGTTGACCAGCTAAAGAGATGAAAGATTCTTGACATCACATAGCTTCTGACATCACATAGCATCTTACCATTTGAAACTAGATGCTGTTTACATCAGTTCAAAACAGACACTTGACCTCACAGTCATGACCCAAACATAAACCTTGCATGGCCCAAGCATAACCCTTGCATGACCCTAGTCATAACAGTAAACATAACACTTACATGACCCTAGTCATGACAGTAAGCATAACCCTAGTCATGATAGTTAGCATTACCCTTGCATGACCCTAGTCATGACAGCAAACATAACCCTTGCATGACCCGAGTGATGACAGTAAACATAACCCTTGCATGACCCTAGTCATGACAGTACACATAACCCTTACATGACCCTAACCCTTGCATGACCCTAGTCATGACAGTAAGCATGACCCTTGCACAACCCTAGTTAACATAACCCTTACATGACCCTAATCATGAGAGTAAGCATAACCCTTGCATGACCCTAGTCATGACAGTAAGCATAACCCTTGCATGACCCTAATCACGATAGTACAGTAAATATATATATTTGTTTTAATTTCAAGCTATCTGAAGTATTACAAATATTACTGAGATTTAATTTCAAACAAAAACAGAAGGTGCAAAGAGTCAGAAGCATCTATGAAAATTTCAATAATTAGTTCCCCGATTTTTTTCCCCCCTGAACACTTTTTTTTAAAATGGATCTATTATCGGCCGTATGATTTCTCAAAATGGCCGATGCCGATATTCGTCAAAATGCCAAATATCGGCACCGATAATCGGCCCAGCCGATAATCGGTGTATCCCTACAAAATATTCACTTTTTATTGCTGGAAATGCTCAATGAGTCAAGTATCCCTTTAATATCTGGGTTACAAAGAACAAACAAACAAAAAACGTCCCTTTGCAAAAGAAAGAAAAAAAAAAAAACAGCATGAAACTGAACATGCAGTGAGCGTAATCATTTGTGTGATTAAAAGCCAACATTTGAGTACAAGAAATCCCTCGGGCTTTATGTTGTGGACAAATTTGCTTTTTGTTTTTAATTACCGTTTGAATGAGAAAAGAGGAGGGCTTTGCCCTTGTATTCCCGGAACTGCAAGCACAAACGTGTACTCATCCGGACTGAGCATTGCCTATTGAATGCACATAACCATACATTCATTTGTAGTACACAGACGCCGGTGAATAAAGCAAGTCTGAGCAGGGGATGATGACCTGAAGGGGCAAAGGTTGTCTCATGCTTCTTACACAGCGTGACGGCACAAAAGGTACAATAAACACGGAACGATGGCGTGATTGTCGTTAAAGAAAAATATACGTTCCCACCGCTGTACTATACGTGCAAAAAAAAACAACAACTCAATAAACTACCGACTGGTAATCACAAGTATTGAAGTAGGAATGTTGTCATTGTTATAATCCTAAGGGAGCACACGCACAGATACACGGTAAAAATATACGTATTAAAACTGTCAGCTGAGAGCAGGGCTATTATCGTTTTGGAATTTTTCATTTTAGCTCGTTTTGATTTTGTTTTGAGTTTTGTTTTTAAAATTGAGTTAGTTTGAATTCGTTTTCAGGGTGGTTCTGTTAGTTTTTATTAGTTTTAGTTATTTAATAAATGCTTGGTTTTAGTTAGTTTTAGTGTTATTTTTTATTTTTTATTTTTATTTTTTTTTATACGTATTACCTGTGCACAATGTTTAAAAAAAACACCATGGGAGCGACGTTATCTGAAGATGCTTTTCTATTGGCTGCTGTGTGACACACCATCAAACTTCCGTCCTTATTCCGGTTAATATCAAAATAAAAATAAAAATCACATTTAAAATCATCCACAAAGGCTCATGCAATAAATTCATTACACAAGACCAAAACGAAGGATATATTTGCTGGGTTTGTAAAGATAAAATGTAGTTTGTTAGTTTTTGTTTTTTTAAAAAGCATTTTCGTTTTTATTTTATTTTGTTAACTAAATTGGATTTTGACTAATTTTGCAAGGCCCACAGAATATTGTGTTCTAATGCTATAAAAACATGGAACCTATCAAAATAAAGATTAAAGTCTCTTCTTTCATCAGGAAAAAAAGTATATTTCTATCTGTTTCCGTTTTGCAGCAATTAGCATTAGAATATAGCTAAGTTTCATCAATTTTCACAAATCTATTTAGAATTGTGAGTAATTGAGCTTTTTTCCAACATAGCCCTGGTTGATCTCCTTTGCTCTGCTGCCACCTGATGGCCGTTTGTGTAATAACTACCATTGCTTTAAGTGTCCTCCTCAGGTCAGAGGCTGCATCAAAGCCTTCTGTATGCTGTAGCACACTGATTCTCAACCCCGGTACTCGAGTACCCCGATCCAGCCTGTTTTCTATGTCTTCAACTGCCAACACACCTGAGGATCGATATCAGGATTCATATACCTGTGTTGGCTGTGGGAGACATGGAAAACAGGCTGGAAGAGGTACTTGAGGTCTGCGGTTGAGAACCATTGTTCTAGCATTAAAAACAAAACGAAACGTACAACGTATAAATACTATTTTGGCAATATTTAAAATAGAACGTTTTTATACATTTTGAGGAGCAGATGAGTTAATATTCATTGCTCTCTGGGTACTTGTTTAATTTTGAGTCTTAAAGTTCGTGGCAGAGTCGCACGACATTTTGAATGGGACATGGGGGTGGGATTAAATAAGTTTTTTCTTATTCCCACTCCTTTTCAGGCAAAATTGGACTTTATCTTTCTATTTTCTTATTCTCTCTCTTTTTTTTCTCTCTTTGTGTGACCTGACACAGATTGTGTGCTTTGTTATTGCCTGAAACAAAAATAAAAATGAAATGCCACAATTGCACGTGTGTAAATCAATAAATACCCTGTGGCATTATGGGAAAATTTGTATTTAAAATGTTTTACATTTACCAATTCGGTGGTTCGAACGAGTCCAAAATTCTGGCATGGATTTTTTTGTGCATCCTGCTCTCATAGACATTGGAAAACATAATTGGAAAAAAATAATATTAAAAAAAAAAATAAAAAATCCTTGCAAACTGTTATGATATGGTCCGAATTTGGTGTTAATCGGCGAAAATTGTGTCAGGCGGGCATTTCACCGCGCATGCAAATATTGTTGAGTTTTCTAGCACATTAAGGCCGTCCAAAAGAGCGATTCCAAGCTGGCCTTCACCTCATGCGAGGACCCTAATAAATCACGCTTAAGAATAGGGAAAAAGTTTGCGGCAAAAAAAAAAACATGGAATGGTTTGATGGCTTGATAGCTGGGAGTAAACGGGTCGAGGTGAACGATACCGCAGTGATTACACTGGCAGCCCAGTGCGCAAAAACCGTCCCTCGGATTGTGAACTCAAAGCACCCCATTCTGAAGAATGGTGTTTACTCACGCAATTCTGCTTTTGAAAAAAAAAAAAAAAATGAAAACCACGACATAAACTACACAAACCTGCGAATCCGAGGCTTACAGTGCAGTCGAGTTTTGAGGTGAATAGCGTGGAGGCATTTACAACAAGACAGCAACCTCAAATTGTACATTATATCAGCAGTTACTCACTGAGCCAGCCAAATCAAATAAAGTGAACAGAGGACAAACCACAGTTCTCCCAACTGATCTTCAGCTCGCATTTTCGTAGATTTTTTATTTTTTATTTTCCACGCAAGTCGGACAGGATTGTTTTCAACGCTGGCAAGCGCAAATCACCGCAGTTACAGTAATTGGCACGGACGATGCCAGCTGTGAGGTTAGCCGAGGTCCCGACTTTGGTATTGTATTTTTTCCCTCTCCGATTGACATGTGCATGTGATTGGACGTGGAGATGTGGGATAAGACAAACAAACATGAAGCGGTTGAGTAAATCCACTGAACAAACGTCATTTCGGCCTGTATTGGTGCCGCCGCAACATTGCATTCTTTTTGTTACTTTTACACTCATTAACGGTGGCACTTGAGTTTCTTCTGAACATGGCTATACTACAATTTTTTCTGTAATATTAACTAGACAGTTATTGTATTGAGTGAGAAGACAAATGATACGTCACACTATTGCTGAAGCGCTAGCTTGCATTCATTTGACTTTTATACTAGCAAAACGTGTTCCTATAGCAGAGTAGCAAACAATGCTAAATTAGCTTAAGATAGCTCTGGAGCAAGTACACCTCACTTGTCTTTGTTTTTTCTTAGACAATGATTGTATTGAGTGAGAAGACAAATGATACATCACACTCTGTTGCTGAATACCTAGCTAGAATTCACTTGACTTTTATGCTAGTAAAACGTGTTCCTATAGCTTTGCAAACAGAGTAGCAAAACATGCTAAATTAGCTTAAGATAGCTCTAGAGCAAGTACACTTCACTTGTTTGTGTTTTTTGACTTTGTGATTGTAATGAGTGAGAAGACAAATGAAACGTCACACTCTGTTGCTAAAGAGCTAGCGAGCATCCACTTGACTTTTATGCTATCAAAATGTGCTCCTACAGCTTTGCAAATAGAGTAGCACAAAAAATGCTAAATTAGCTTAAGCTAGCTCTGGAGCAAGTACACTTCACTTGTCTGCATTTTGACTTAGACAGTGATTGTATTGAGTGAGAAGACAAATGATACGTCACACTCTGTTGCTGAAGAGCTAGGTAGCATCCACTTGACTTTTATGCTAGCAAAACGTGCGCCTATAGCTTTGCAAACATAGTAGCAAAACATGCTAAATTAGCTTAATTAGCTGGTGCAAGTACACCTCACTTGTCTGTGTTTTGTCAGATTAGAAAAATGTTTTTTTAACGCCTGAAGCTAGCCAATTTTTAGGTTTAGGGTTACGCTAATCCTAACCCAAAGTCAGCAGTAGAAAATACAGTTATCCATTTCCCCATGTAGGGATTAAAAGTAAAAAAAATATTTTTTTTTTAAATGTGAGTACATGTACCTGAAATATCTAGTACAGCAAAGGAAGTATTTGTACTTCCCAATGCCACACTTCAGTTCCGTATGATTGTGACTGTACAACATTTGGGTCGCCATTAATAAGACGCTCATCTAAAAATATGGTATAGGACGATTTGTGCAAGGTCTGTAAGTAATCAAGTAGAAAATGTGGATTGTTAAAACCGTGTCTTGGCTGCTTTTGAAACCAGATAATAAAACATAACAACAACATAAAATGATAGCATATCGATCAAACCCCTGCGACCCATGCCAACAAGTATCTTTCACCACACGCATTCTCATGTATTTTCCCTACATTGTAACTTGTCACAGCTGGCCTTGACGACGTGTAATATTAGGGGCATTTAAGGACGCAAAGCTCTCATTCTCTCACAAGCCAATAAATGTACTCAAGATTTAGCCCAGGTTCTATGAGAACCAGATGCCTGGCCCAATTGGACATCAACTTTATAGTTAGGTGGAGATGCAGGCTCGACACATCCAATTCAAAACTTGGGATGATGAAATGTCAAACTTCATTCCACGCTGTTTAATTGAAGATGTATAGATAGAAAGCATTCCGACAAAAGAAAGGCCAAGAATGATGCGGTAGCCCGGTAATTGCTTCCGATTGGTGTTCATTTGGATGAATTTCCAAGGAGCAGTTTGTCAAAGAAAGCCACCATTTTGGTCGAATTCAAAACAAAATGGCCAAATTCCTGTTCCATTTCATGCATGGGTCCACCAGGCTCCTGTAATGACAGACACTATGGACCCAATTCCGACTGCCGCAGTTTTAGTGGGTCATGCTTGGGACCCCTCACGTACAACCAGGATGCACGCTCTTACAAAAACAGTACAAAGTAAATTATGTAGAGTAAATTTGACTCTATTCAGAGTGGGACCAAATATTTACACTCGCAAAATAAAGAATTGTTTTTTTTTTGGTGGGGGCGGGGGACCTCAATGTAGGAACAGCCAATCTACTCCCTGAGCCACGCAGATCCTGCTTTTTGCTAGTATGTCGCTCATGTCAGCCTCAGCTGATTCCATGATTGCTTGGAAATTTTCCAAGAATCCAAAACCGATGTCTTTGGTCTCTTGGAGAACAGCAAACGGTAGGAGGGGCATAGCTCAGGTGGCAGTGTGGCAGTCTTCCAAAGCTGAAGGTCGTGAGTTCGAATCTCAACCCTTGCTTGAGTGAATTTTATTTTATTTTTTTCCCATTTTACTCTCTTCCTAGTGTAAAACTTAGTTTACTCTAAAACTGAGTCTATTTGGTCCCTATCTAAATAGAGTCAAATTTAATCGAGAGTCAAATTTACACGACAGAATTTACTGTGTGGTAGTGTTCTGGCACAAGGCCCTCCAAAAAGTCGTAAATTGACACACCACAAATAAGAGTTGTTAACAAATGGTGTGAATTGACATGCAGACTTGAATGTGTTCTATTCTTGTGGCGTCCGTACGGCCACTGTACGGAAAATGCACCACGTCCGTTCCGCAGTCATTGTGAATTGGGCGTTACGTCTTCTGAACTCTCCCTCCACTTTCTGGTCTGCTCTCAACTCCCCTTGACCACCTCCAGCTTTTCGTCCGATGCGGTTATAAAGACCACAATCAAAATGTAGGTTCAGATCAGGATCTCACGATACGTAGCTCGTTTACCTGTCGATTGAGTGGAACTACCCGTTAAAAACGCCAAACGATGTCACCGGATTTACCATCTCTACTTTTTACTGTTTGTATACCTTGTAAATATTCACCATTTGTATCCTGGAGGTCCTGATTTTCTGGAACATCTGTATCTGTTTGTTGTCCACATTGTCCCAATCCTTGAAGTAGCTGCTGCAACGGCGCGTCGGTCTCAACGCTCGGGTAGCACCTGAGGCCACTGGAGCACCTGGGTGTGTAGACCCCACACAGCTCCCCTTCCAGTCGGGCGCACACCGGGCAGCAGCCGCAGCCTGGCTCGCGCACTAATTCTGCGCACAAGGAGGTCACCTGGGGACACGCGTCCAAAAGCTCGGCCGTGCAACTCGGACATCGGAACATCAGATGCCCGAGTGAGATTCCGGCGAAGGAAAGAATCGCCAACAGCAAGCAGTAGGCGGTATGGAGAACCATTTTTAATCAACGTGGCATTCGAGACCGGGTGACCACGAAAGATTTGAACTTCTGCTTGTAGGTAAACATTCCGACAGCTGGGACTATCAGCTGTCACATTGCCAAGATTCACAAACATGACTGGCCTTTGCACTCGCCGTCCTTACTTTGCCTCCTGTCAAGCTGTCAAAATGGTTTTGCCTTGTTGATGTCATAAATTTGCCTTATAATATTCAGTGATATTTAAAGGAACACAAGACTTGTGAAAAACGAGCTAGCTATTCTGTGAAATGGTTTATTTCAATTGTCAATTTGTGTGGAGCGATTATGATTTATAGCACTTTTTATGAATATTTTTGCGTTAAGGACTGTATTGGGCATTTACAGTCACGTGATCATCGTGACGTATCGTGTGCATAAAATACACATTGAATTACATGGCTGCTAGTGACAACAAAGGTGGAATTACGCCTTAGAGCAAAGAAGCACTTCTTCAAAAGCAGTACAGCCACGGAGATTTGTTTCCAACCGAAAGCCGGATGAAACTGGCAGAGCCGGCCGGGCGGCGAGTCAAAGTGGACGATAAACATCCGGGTGACTTTTACTCTGCTAGGCTAAGCTGCTTGTACATGTCGTGTGCTAAGGACGCTTTAGCCCACATTAGGAGCAGCCAACCCCCCACCCGCCACACAGAATAACATGAAACCGGACGTGCTGAGGATTGTACTCTGAACGGAATTGTGCAGTATTTGGGATCAAAGACGGTCTTTTTCTTGCCCATTAAGTCAGCAAACTCCCATTGAAAATAACGATGGCGGCTTACAGGATACATCATCACGATCACGTGACCAGGATCGTGGCGTTCACCACAGTATATTCGTATTTTGATACTTAATCGGTTTAAAAGAAAATTCAGGGAATAAGATGCCAGAGATACTTGCACTTTTATTCTTTGTACACAAGGCCTAATCCAATACTGGAAAATGAGTTATGAGTCTTGTATCGTTTTAAGAACAGAAAATGTAATCATGAACTAAAGCCAACTCAGCATTTCTTTGTCCAACTACACCACAGAAAACCACCATCCTCTTTTGGGTATTTTAACGACAACAACTACAACTACTTTTGCGCTATTGTCGCACCAGAACAGTAAATATTGTTTTCACTCGAGAATGATGTGCTCCACCAGAAGCGCGTGGAAAAACAAAGTGATTACGCTGTGGTTTTTCTTAGGGTTGGGACAAGAAAGTGTTGACTTCCTGACTTCCCGATAGTGATAGAAAAGTTCTGACATGAGGCTTTTTTCGTGGGGTGTCTGTTTCTTCTACTTGACTTCCAATCAGAATCATTTCTTGGCACAATAGAGACATGGAAAATGATGGCAAAGTGTCAATGCTCCAGGGATTGAACGTATCAGAACACAACACACAAGTGCAAAGAAAAAAAAAAATGCCAAAGTTTGACAACGAACTGACAAGTCGACTGTTTATTATGTTCCTGGCGTGGTGAAAGAAATGTCTGGTTATTTTGGCGTGCAGTTTTCAGAGCCTCTCGCAGAGGCAAGGAGTTGGAAAAAATGTCCAATTTTTGTCAGGCAAACGCGTCACGTAAGATAACCAGTGTTAAAAAATCCCCAAAGAGACGCAAACAGACACGGCAGGGCCTTGTAGTTTGGCTATCCACCCACAGAAAGACTATCAGGCTTTTGTTGTCATGATTTGGCCTCTTTCCGTAAAAGATCGTCAAACACCAGAATATCGTATGTCTTTTAAAATGATCCTGTGTTCGGCGAAGTTGTCTTCTTTGTTTTTGTTCGATCACGCGAGATATTCGTCTTTAGGACCTGGATCCTTGATGGACACTTTTAAGGCGACTTTCCAATGGTGGTCCTTATCACAACTGCCAAACTCAACCTCAGATCCGGCCTTCTGCTGCATTTCATCTGGCCTGCAAATGCCACCATTTTTCAGAACTTGCAATGGAAATAATTAGAACTGAATGCAGGAGCAATTATGTAATATGATGGACTGATTATTATATTCCCACACGGAACACATAAGGTAAGAGACAAGATGTGTAACTGCGTCGTACTCTAACCGCATGCTAGGACATGCTCGTTCACATGCAAGAAGTGTATTGCAGACAGCCACCACCAAAGCTGTATCAAGATATGAATGGACTTTACCACCAATTCCTAAAATATTTTACTTTTTACTATTTTACTTTTTCAAATAGCGAAACTGGAAATATTTTTTGTTACACCTCATATATATATATATATATATATATATATATATATATATATATATATATATCAATATTAGGGGTGGGAGAAAAAAATCGATATTGTAATATATTGTTGAGCTCGCTGTTGCAATAAATTATCGATACACTGATGGTAGATATCGATATAATGTGTGTATATATATATATATATATATATATATATATATATATATGTATTAAGGCTGCACCATATATCGAAAAAAAATATCGATATCGTGATATTGGCCCATGCAATATGCATATCGCAAAGACATGCAATAAATTTCATATGGAATTTTATGCTTTTATCTCTGAATTTGACCAATCAACCGCTGACTAAAATGTGCACCGCCATCCGATGGTTTAGCGTTATCGAGATGTAATTAAAATGAATTAACTAAGAATATATTGAGTTTGCAATATTTTCCTGCATTAAAAATGTAATTCTTTCTTTAAATCATAAAAATGTAATATCCTTAGGTACATGTTAAATATCGCAATAATATCGATATCGCTATATTCAACAGCTATATCGCATATATATATATATATATATATATATATATATATATATTAGGGCTGCACGATATTGGAAAAACATGCAATATGCGATATACTTGCTGAACATAGCGATGTCGATATTATTGCAATATTTAACATGTACCTCAAGAAATTACATTTTTATTACCTAATGAAGGAAAAACATTTTTCATGGGGCAAAATAAGCAACCTTCATGTAATCTTAGTTAATTAATTGTAATTATGTCTTGATAATTTTCAACTATTGAATGGCGATGCACATTTTAGTTAGCATCTGACAGGTCAAATTCATATAAAAAGCATAAAATTCCATATAAAACTTATTGCGTACCTTTGCGATATGCATATTGCAAGGGCCAGTATCGCGATATCGATATTTTTTCGATATATTGTGCAGCCCTAATATATATATATATATATATATATATATATATATATATATATATATATATATATATATATATATATGAAAAATTCACCACTCAGACACTTGTTCTTGAGCAATGTCCAAGACTTTCCAGCCTTGCAAGTGCAACCTCCAGTCAGTATGCTGTCAGCACATTTTATTGTATAATGCCAAACTGCTGTGGAGAATAATGAAGTCATGTCTTACAGATCCATCTATCTTCAGCCTGCATCATTTTATTTTTGGATGTGTAATGAAAACTGGAAAAAAAAAAAAAGAAAGAAAACACCCGGCCTTGTTAAAGTTGGTGGAGTCAATGAACAAACAAGGCTTTTGGATTTGAACCCAAAACCCTTTGCCTGCATTAAAAATCTTACTCATCATTGTCTCGTTCCCAACCTTCGCAACTGTTTTCCATGACCATGAAGAGACCGTACTGCATACGTCATTTAACACGCTTCTATTTGCACGGTTGCTTCGACTTATCCTTTAATTTGAGGTCCATGGAAATGTTTTCTTATGACCACTCTGCAAAAATTTCTCCACTCATAAATGCATGATGATGATGATATTGTGGCCGCGCGTTGCTGGACGACCCCCCGAGGGAACGGGCAATAGCCAAACAAGGTTGGAAATGTACTCGCGCTGTACTGAGGCGGAACCATGCGATGGATGGCGCGATGAGTGAGATGTTTCATCTGGCCTTCACAAAGAACAAACGTTCACATGAGCCGTTAAAGGAACACAAGACTTATAAAAAAAACTAACCGGCTATTCTGTGAAATGGTTAATTTAAACTCTTTCCTAAAAAAAATTGCCAATTTATGTTGAGCAATTCTGATTTAATAGAACTTTTTATAAATATTTTTGCGTTCAGTACCGCATTGGGCATTTTGGACAGCCACGTGGTCATCGTAACGTATCACGGCCGTAAAATACACGTTAAACGACATGGAATGAATGACAACAAAGAGACACAAGAAATGATCGTGTCCCACGGCGGACATCAAAGGTGGAATTACGCCTTACAGCAAAGCAGCACTTCTTCAAAAGCAGCCACGGAGGACACGCCAAAGATTTGTTACCAATTGAAAGCCGGATAAAGTGGCAGATCCAGCCGCTGGCGAGTCGAAGTGGACGGTAAACATCCGGATGACTTGTACTCTGCTAGGATAAGCTACATGTCGTGTGCGAGGCACGCTTTAGCCCACATTAGGAGCGGCCCACCCCCACATGGAATGACGTGAAACCGGACGTGCTGAGGATTTTACTCTCAACAGAATTGGCGTAGTATTTGGGATCGAACATGGTCTTTTTCTTGCCAATTACGTCAGCAAACTCATTGAAATGAATTGAAGGCGGCTTTCGTTTTTTACGCACGGGATACGTCATCACGATCAATGGCGTCCCCCACGGTACATTCAAATTCTGATACTTAATCGGTTTAAAATAAAATTCAGGGAATAAGATGTCAGAGATATTTGCACTTTTATTCTTTATACAGAACGACTAATCCAATACTGGAAAATGATTAATAAGTGTATCGCTTTAAAGTCCAGGCAAATGAAATGCGGATCAAACGTTTTCTACAGCATGAGTAGTGAGAGTGAGATTTCATTTTGGAAGTTGGAGTACCCGGAGAATAAGCTATGATGCCAAGATTTGAACCGGGAACCTCCGAACTGCGCTAACCTCCTGGGCCTAACCGGCTAAATTTGTATCCAATGGGGAAAAAAAATAGCCCGAAACCTCAAAATAATTCCATGGACGAGATGGGATCGTTTTGGTTTTGTTGACACTGAGGCCTCCTGGTTGGAGTGTCTCTGGGGTGGGAGGTCATGCGGAGGGGCTGCGTACGGAACATGACTTTGGTTCGGAGTAGCATGGGAACAGTCGGCCTGGTGTGGGAAAGGAAGCAGCAGGCTGTCCATTGCTGTTGTGCAATTAAATTAGCTGGGAGTTGCAGTGATAAGAGCAGAAGACCACAGAGGCAGTGACCACTTGGCCAGCTGTTGCTGAATTGACCAGCGAAAAGAAAAACAGCTACAGAAATGGTATGTACTTTTATTCTTAGCCTACCTGAGTATTTTTCTAATTACAGTACTTTGAACTTTTACTCCTAGATAGCTGTACTTTCTAGTTTCTAAATCCATAATATGCAAAATCGGTTCAGCACATAAATAATTAGAGGAAGAAGTTAATCCCGTTTCATTTGACAACTTGACTGACTTGAGGTTTTGGCCACTTATACAACCTGGCGGTTGCAGCGTTAACAAAGATGATGCAACGGAATTCTTAGAAGCCAAATGTGGTCGGATTTCATCATTTGTTAGTCAGCTCACAACATTAGCAAAGCTTTGCTAACACGTTTGAAGCCTTCGGATCCTGAGCCAAGGCTAGCTAGCACTTGTTGATGATAAACAATGTTTAAGGCTGTAACGTTACCACCCAACGGACTGCCGCTTATGAATAATTTTACAAGCCATTAGGCCATTGAGCAATGGAGAAAATGAAAATATTTTGCATGAACTGCCATTGGCTGGCAACCAGTCCAGGGTGTCCCCCGCCTACTGCCCAGAGCTAGCTGAGATAGGCTCCAGCGCCCCGCGATCCTTGTAAAGTGGATTGCAAAATATCCCCCCACCCCCACGATTACTGTTTAAACAACACATGCATACATTGTTCATTATTTTTCTATCTCTATATCACAAACATATGGTTTCACTGTCTGCTTCTCAGTCGATATGTTCATTAATCCTTGGGAATCTTCAGGAAGCAGGTGGTCATCATGTCAGTGTCCTGTTTTGTTTTTTTTGTTTTTTTTCCCACGTTTCATATACGGTAGCTTCCAAATGATTGCACGTGTGTTTATATGATCAGACATGTTTCAAAACCAGCTTCCCAGGTGAGTCGAGTTGCAGGAATAATACTTAAGCAGCCTGTTCCACATTATTAAGCAAGTCACAGGTTTTACGTTTCGTGAGGGAAAAGACAGACCTTTATGCTGATGATAAGCGCAGGAGACTCTAATGTCTTGCAAAAAAAAGGAATGGTAAGAAAATCAAACTATGAAAGAATTAAATCAATTAAACCGTTTCGTCCCGATAGATAAAGGCATATTAAGGAAAGTTTCTGTCATCGTCATATGAAGATTTTGATATAGAGGAATCCAAAAATAACACATTTGGAACACTGTATTTTGAATAATTGCACAAATCTGGTGAATTTATTCAATAAAATCTGGATTCATATCGAAACTGATTGAACATGTACACAAGTACAGCTAATAATTTGGAACGCAGTGTGATCTTGTGTATATTGTTCATTTTAAACGTTGAAACATCACCACTATGCAAACCTCTGCTTCTTTTAACAGAGGACGTTGACTTCTTGTCTGCTGGCGTTTGTCTTCTTCTGGACAGGTACGACAACGTAAACTACAAAAACACACGTGGCAGCACGAAATATCTTCTTTTTTTTTTTTTTTTTTTGGATGCTTTTCCCGTCTGCATTCTCCAGGGCTATCGGAGACAATTATCCCTCCATGCAACAAGCACATGTTTGAAAGCAACGTCCACATCTGCCGGTCGGCTTTTAACAAGAGCATGGAGACGAGCGGCTACCGTCAAGGATGCGCGTTGCCGGCTGTGAAACGGTAAAATGGATATTATTTTGATATTGTAAATCGCGATGCGCGGCTTTCAATGGCACGTCGACACTGCTCAGCCAGTAAACTAGTATCTCTTCAACTCAACTTCATTTATTTTTTATTTAACACTTTGAAATGGCTCAGTGATTAAAGCAGTTGCCTCCGACCAAGGAGGACCCGGGTTCAAACCCCGCTAGGGCAACTCTTTGGTACAAATGCAATATTGAATACTAATCATTGTCATATTATTTCACATCCATTACTTTTGATGTCATTCGTCAATATTACGTTTTGTTTCTATATTATCCGTTTTCAAAATTCAAATTCAATGCAAGGTTTCACAGCTTCATACCTCAATATTCGCTACAATTACATAAAATGTCACAATCATTTAAATTCCAGTTACTACTTAATAATTACTAGTAATACTACTACTACTAGTAGTAATTACTAGTTACTAGTACCACTACAACTACTATTAGTATTAGTATTACTAGTAATTAATCGTTAACTACTTTGTAATTTTCACATAATGTATCTTTCAATTTCCTGCATTAGCTATTAGCATTCAGCTATTAGCACTCAGCTTTCAGCATTCCCGCTCAATTTCTGCAGAAATTGCACTTAGTTTAGTGTGGATGTGGAAATTCGCCACCCCAGTAGTCTTTCTTGTGCAAAAAAAAAAAAAAAATGTATTGCTGCCACGCCACAGGAAAATAAATAAATAAACAAACAAAGAAATAAATAATACATTTTTGTGGGGGCAGCTGGATATCGCATTCCACAAAAAAATGGTTTCAATTAAAAAATGGTTTCAATTATATATATTGATTTAGATATCTAGATAAAGTGATAAAGTGACTTTTTTTTTTTTTTTTTTTTTTTTTTTACATCACACAGTTGAGCACAGAGAGGAAAAACAAGTGACATCTTTTGCAGCGCTACACACATTTAGAATTTGGTAAATGGCTTCCAGCTCAATACTCTAATACTGTTTATGAAGAATAAAATGTTTAAAATTGCTGGATACTTATCCGGACAGGCATTGGGTTTGTGGTGAACCTTCACCATAAAGTTCAACGTATCCCTAACTATTTTTTTAGTTTTTTTAATTTAAGCTCCTCATGTAATGATCTATATCTTGCAGATGTCGTAATTTTGGGGCTGAAATTGTGCGTTAGGTCATCAAAAAAGAACCCATGTTGTTGATCAGACTTCCAGCAGCAGCGTTTCCTCTTGTGGATGTTGAGCTCACTAAATATCATGTTGGTGGCAACCTCTCGTGAGATTGACCGCACTGAAGTCCGCTTACGCATGCGTCTCCACCCAGAGGATTTCACAAATCAAAAACTATCGGCTTGAAAAAAAAGCCTCCACCGAGCTCGCTCGGATATTTTGGCGGTCAAGCTTCTGTCATGTTAAAAAGAACGAGAATATATATACAGTCTGTTTGTTTGTTTTTGCAAATGCACTTGAGGGAACGTCATTGTGACTTTTCAAGATGTTTGTTGTTATTGCTCTGTTTTGAACAAATGCACTTCAGAGCTTTGGATTTGTGCCCATCTGAGCCATGGAAACGTTTTTGCTCTTCTTCCTTAGCATCTACTATGATCTGAAGCTGTGCGTGGATCACTGGGCCAACGAGTCGTCGTGTCGGAGTCGAGGCTCTCTGGTGGACGACCTTTTCGGGGAAGTCCATCGGAAGTACTTTGTTTCCTGTCGACGGCTCCGGGACCCGCCGCTCGGCACCGTCGTCGTCATCATCGCTCCGGTTGTTATAACCACACTACTGATGCCGCTTTTCTGCGTCAGGCTGGTCACATGGAATACATAGACATGCCCCCCCACCTTCCTTTGTAGCTCCGAGATGGCACTAGGATGTGCACGGAAGCGTAAAACATTTTTGGACTGGTTTTGAACGTATTTACAAGTACGTTCAAACATATTTATATGTCCGTTCCAACTTATTTACATGTACGTGTGAACATATTTGCAAAAACGTTAATACATCCTTACATATACTTTCGGAAGTTCTTGCAAATGTGTTTACTGTAAATATATTTGAATGTACTTATGGGCTAAATGCTAATAGCTTAGTTTTTGACTTGCACATTGTGCATACCCAGTGGAATTTTGGGAAGAAATGCTAAAAGAAACGGGAATCATGCTTACTTAAATTTCAAATTGACAAATGCTAAAAAAATAAATAAATAAATAAATGAATAAAAAATATATATATATATATATTTTTTTTTTTGTGCATGCACAAATCAATGGCATCGTGGAGGAAAATGCTAAGCTTTTAGCATTTAGCCGACAAGTACTTTTGAACATAATTGCAAACACGTTAAAACACATTTACATGAACTTTTGAATCGAACGTATTTGTATGTTGTATGAACGTACTTGTAAATACTTTCAAACGTACTACAAGTACCATCAAACGTATTTGCAAGTATGTTCAAACGTATTTGCCAGTTAAGCGTTAAGCTCCACATTTGCTGTTCCGTAGCTATGATATGTTATAGTCATACACTGTTCAAGTTCATTCAGAAATGTCAGCTGTTGTCAGTTCTGCATCTTGCTATCATGTTCACTGTAAAAAAACACAAAACAATTTACTGAGTTTTTTTTTACATGAGTATCCTGCAGGCCTGTTCTAAAAAATTGCTTACCAGTGATGGGACATTGTGATTTCCTGGGACTGGTGTAGAAATGATCATCTGAAAATACTTGCAGTTACACATGCAACCATCTCTTCCTTACTGTGACAAAATTGTTGTCGATGATTAGTGTGTTTTCACTTAGATTAAATAAAAATTAAAAAAAAATGATTGACTAGTTCACTGCCAGCTGATCATATTTTAAACCCTTAAAGATAAATTTCACCAAGCTTTTAAGACCCACAGAATATTGTGTTCTGTTACAAAATAAGCATCAAAAAGAGTAGACATGCTTTTTTCACCAGCAACATTTTGTTTTTTTTTGTAGATTATTATTATTTTTTTTAATTAATTAAAAAAAGTTACAAAATAAATAAATAAATACATATATTTATTTTATTATTATTGTTATTATATATATATATATATATATATATATATATATATACAGCAAGAGATAGAGATTATTAGATTTATTTTATTATTATTATTATTATTATTGTTTATTTTATTTTTTATTTTATTTTTTTTTAATATTTATTTTATCAACAGTACAACATGGGTTGCTTTCACCAAAATACCAATTTCAGACCAAAAAGCAGAGAAAATGCGTTTGTTTGTTTGTTTGTTTTTGTTGAAGCAGAACTTTGGTGCTTAATCGTTGTTACTTTTATAACACTTCAAATTTTAAAACAAGAGAGCCAAGACTGAGAAATTTGTTTTGATGGGAAAATAAAGGAATATTTACAGATATCAACTAAGAATCGCACCACGCGCACCACTTACGTTGAACATCGGCGGCATTTTACGTGCGTTCCTCATTCACGACATCTTTTCTCACGGTCACGACACACTTCGTACAATCGACTGTGACACATATTCTACTCCGTACGTTCATTTCGGTCATATTTTGAATGTTTCATGTTTTTAAACACCAATTGCAAATTCCGGTTTGTCTACTTGATACATTTGGTTCATAAAAACGTGATTGTGAGTCTGAATGTACTTCAGTTATTTATAGATCTCCGCAAGTCGGGAATAGCCGCTGTATGCACTTGTATGTGATTTATTGCAAAAGGTTGACCCCTGGACGTTCTGGCTGAGGAGAAGCGCTGATCCAGGACATCTGCATTTTCCATTTATGGAGAGCCGCGGCAAGCCGAATCGCTTCCGTGCAGTGGTATGATCATGTAGATGTACTAAGGGTGGCGGAACCTCGCGATATGCGATACAAGGCTCGCGATAACGATTATCTCACTATATCGTGATTATCGATATATTGGTATCGGAAATAAATCCACAATAATCCACGATAAAACTACTCAAGACATAAACTGATGGTTTTTCAATGAGAAAATTGTTTCTTTTTGTAACATCAATGAAACACAATATTAAAACTGGTGTGTTCTTATCAGTGAGTAATTTAGTGCATTTAAAAAAAACAACAAATACAAATATCTTCTTAACAGAGACAACTTTCCGGCAACCAATTTGTGACTTTCTTAACTCATTTGCTCCCAATAACGTGTAATTTTTTTTTTTTATGTTTTAAGTGTCCCAAAGACGTATTTATAGTTTTTATTTTTTTATTTTTTTTTTTAATGCTAGAGCATACAGAAGGCTTTGATGCAGCCTCTCAACTGCAAAGAACGGTTGCAGAAATGGTAGTTATTACACAAACGGCCAGCAGGTGACAGCAGAGCAAAGGATTTCAACCAGGGCCATCTAGAAAAAAAGCAAAATTACAATTTTAAATAGATTTGTGAAAACTGATGAAACTTAGCTCTCTTCTAATGCTAATTGCTGCAAAATGGAAACAGATAGAAACGTACTTTTTTTTCCTGATGAAAGAAGAGACTTTAATCTTTCTTTTGGTAGGTTCCTTGCTTTTATAGCAATTGAACACAATATTCTGTGGGCCTTGCAAAATCAGTCAAAATCCAGTAAAATGGCCAGGAGCGAACGGAATTGTTTCTGTGAAAATGGCTGGGAGTGAATGAGTTAAACACTGTTGTCATACATGTCACATAGTCAATGGTTTCATTTTATAAACTGGCTTTTTTTTTTTTTGGTAAAATTGCAAAAGAAAAATAAAATTACTTTAATATTAAATAAGTATTAATATTCCTCAGAAATTGTGTGCTTCCAAAAGTCGAAACACAAAATATGTTTTAAAATGTTAAAATTGAAGCTTTAATCCAAATTTTTCATTCAAACATATGTGAGAAATGTTTTTTTGTTTTGCTTCTACTTTTTGTGCCAGTAGCATACATCAAGCAGCCATGCGTGTGACATGCTTCTTCCAGGGTAAGATGCAAGGCTATTTATTCCCGGCGCAGGTTTGCCTTTTTTTTTTTTTTTTTTTTTTTTTAAATCAATGTCAAGCGTTGCCTCATTGCTGGGTGTGTCATTCTGTACATCGGCATAATAACTATACTTGGAAATCTGGCACAACTTTTTATAGTCGCTGTAATGAAAAGCCAAACGTGATAATCGGCCCAAGCCTTGAGACCATCCAGGACTTAACAGATGTCTATAAATTTTATTTTTTATTTTTTTGCATTTCACAAAACAGCCAGTTTGACTTTTTTTTTGTCCATATACTTTTGCTGCGGAGTTCGAACTCTTTCGATGTTTGATTTACGGCTGAGTTGAATAAAAGAAAACCTGTACAATGATTAACCTTCCTGCATTGACTGAAACACAAAAGGTAAAATGTGATTTGTATGTTTGAAAGACATTTATTTGTGACAAAAATAATGCGTACAGTCAGGAGGAGAACATCGGTTTTCTTTTTAACAGCAAATGAACATTAAATTTGTTTCAACCTGATACAAATGCAAAAGTGCCGAATTGAAGTTCTCTTTCGGTTTCTGTTTGCCCACAACGCTTCCATTTAGGCTTGAGGTGCTCCACTGGTCAGTCGGGTGTCGGGGTACTGGCTGAAACTCGAACAACAACAGTATCATGATACTTTTCAAAATGACAATATATACAAGGATAAATTCACATTTTCATACCTGTACAACTACATACAATAATACCACCCGATATTTATTTATTTATTTTAATTAATTTGAAGATGTGAGTTCAGCGAACTGAACCGAATCTTTGAAATATATCGCAATACGTACCAAATCATCTTTTATCGTAGAGGTAAATATTTATGGTTCTTTTACACCTGACAGTTAACTTATTCACTCGTAACCATTTTCACTGAAGCAACCCCCTTCGCTCCCGGCCGTTTTTCTGAATTTTGATTGATTTTGCAAAGCCCACAGAATATTGTGTTCTATTGCTATGAAAACATGGAACCTACCAAAAGAAAGATTCTTCTTCTACTCTTCTTTCATCAAAGTATTTGAATCTGTTTCCTTTTTGCAGCAATTAGTTAGTAATTAATTTTCATCATTATTCACATTCCTGGTGAAAAAAATGACAAAAGAGCTTGTTGCAACATGGCCCTGGCTGATCTCTTACACTCTGCTGCAACCTGCTGGCCGTTTTTTGCAATAACTTCTATTGCTTTAAGCCACCTCTTCTTGTCAGAAGCTGCATCAAAGCTTTCAGTATGCTCTTGCATTAAAAACAATGTGTAAACAAGTTTTGGGGAGTGACAAAGTATTTAAAAAAATTAGGTGTCTGAATTAGTTTTTTTTTGTTATTTAAATAAATAAATAAATATATATATATATATATATATATATATATATATATATATATATATATATATATATATATATATATATATATATATTAGGGGTGTGAATTGCCTAGTACCTGACGATTCGATTCACATTACGATTCATAGGTCACGATTCGATTTGATACCGATCCATTAATATAAAATTCTTCCATACTTAAGGTTTGAACCCTAACCCTAAGTAAGATGTTTTGTTGAATATTTTTCCATTAAAAATGAATGTTTAAAAATTGATTTGGACGCCTATTGAATCGATTTGAGAATTGCGCGCTGTGATATCGCGATACATTGCTGAATCGATGCTTTAACACCCCTAATATATATATATATATATATATATATATATATATATATATATATATATATATATATATATATATATATATATATATACACATATGTTTACATATGGACTCCAGGATGAATGGGTCTTGACCAATAATACGGGGGCAGAGATATATATAAAATGCTGGAGGGGCTTAACTGGGGCTACACTGATTTTTCTGCTAGCATCATCCCTGATGGTCTTTCTCTATCGCAGATTTCCATCTACCACTCCAGGGTGTGTAACTGAATGATGGAATGACTGCATATTGAAGACATTAAGGTCCAGCTGAGCTATGTGAAAGATTTTTTTCCCCCCCGTCATGGTGATCCATATCGACACGGCGTCTCGCAATAAAGACAACATGACGCCAATTGTCCTGCGTACTCGACCAATTTTTAGAATGTGCAGTAAATAAGAAGTTGGGAAAGGGAGCGGTCCGGATAGACCAAAGTCACAAAGTATTTCTCTCATCTTGCGGACAGACAAAGCCAAACTTGCACAACAATACACAAACGGAACGGCCTCATTGCCCTCTTGTTTTTTCATCGCGCGACATCCTGAACTTGCTGTACAGATTAAACAAACATTCGGCGGCGCCTTTCAAATGAACAGAAACAGGTGACATCGTTGGAGAAAGACCTAAGTGTCTTTTCCTATGATCACAATCATAAATTTTTATTTTTGTATATGGATTAATTTACGTTTATTACAAGGGCTCATAGAACACGAATATAATGTGTCTCTTTTGTTAACGCTTTTACTGCCACACGTTATGCAAAAAAAATAAATAAAAAATCCAACCCCTGCACAGTGCCTTTCGCTGATTACATTTCATTGTAATTCCATATTCCAGCAGCCCATTGAAAAGAGACACAACGCTGCCATCTGCTGGCCATAGTTAGGTGGTGTTTTTGATCCCACAGTCCATTGACCGAGCAGCGCTGCATTTAGACGTTGCTCCGTCCATTGACGAAAAAAAAAAAAAAACGTAGATGACGTCATTTCACGTTTATGGCAGCATACATCGTGATTTTACTAATCGTTATTAAACGTTTTTGGCAGTCAAAGAGTTAAAGGGATACTTTACTGTTAGCGGCGGCTAGAATTTATTAATTTATTTATTTTTGTGCTTTTTAATTTGGTGTGTTTTGTTTTTGTGTTTTTTTTATTTGCTGTTGTGTTCAGTTCTTTTGGATTTTGCACTTCAGGGCCACCGTAGGCACAAAAACACAGGAACAGGCACTGCATTGGAACAAACTTTGTCACATATATTTTTTTAACTTCTTTAAATACACTGCTGAAGGGGGCTAGATAAATATCTGACTGGGTTATAGCACCCCCTAGCCACGGCGTATAGCCGTGCATGTCAAACTCAGAGGTGGGGGCGTCTTGGTTCCCAACCATCATGTTGAATTAAAGACTTTGGAAATAAAAAGAAGCGAGTGTGGGTGGTCCGCACTAATGGAGGTGACAAAATGGGTCCAAATAAAGACTGTTGACAGGGCTAGGGTTAAAAGAAACAAAAAAAACGACTATTTCCCCTTTTCAACCTGCATGTTTCGACATCCAACAACCAGACAGAACAGATTAGCAGCACCGCACATTTTATTATCTGAAATAATACCCACAATTCATCAGCGGTCCTTGTGTAAATAGCGGCCAGTATGTGCTTTACAGGTTGCTTGTGGCTATAGTCGCACAAATGTACACACATACATACACGTTTTTGTCATAACAAGAGCACATAGAAGTGTTGAGCAAACGGTTGCTGTCAGCAACTTTCCTCCTGTTGGTCAACCCGGTAGAGAAACCACAACGCTGCGCTGGCGCTTGGTGACAATTCATTTGTCGATTGGTTTCCCCCCAAAAAACAACACCTGTACTGTACACGGTTAATTGATTGCAGTCCAAATAGTTTGGCCAGGTGAGCTGCGAGCTTTACTTGCTTCAATTTGAACTCGGACAACGTTGCGCTCAAACGTAGTTTTCGTTTTATTTAGTTTTGATTTCGTTTTGAGTTTTGTTTTTTAAATTTAGTTAGTTTTAATTAGTTTTCAAGGTGGTTCTGTTGTTTTTTATTGCTTAATGCTTAATTTTATTTTCGGTATTAGTTTTAGTTTTAAATGTGTATTTCTTGTGCGTAACATTTAATTTAAAAAGACACAGTGGGAGCGACATCATCTGAAGGTGCTTTTCTATTGGCTGCTGCCAGATGACATCACTTTTGTGTGATACACTTTCAAACGTTCTTATTGGTTAATATCAAAATAAATCTACTGTACTTAAAATCACATTTAAAATCATCCCCAAAGGCTTGTGCATTAAAGTAATTAACAAAGATTAAAAGGACATTTTTTCTAGAATTATTAGGGATAGACCGATTATCGGCCGGGCCGATTATCGGTGCCGATATTCGGCATTTTGAGGCAAATTTGACGGCCGATAAAAGATCTGTTTAAAACTGTTAAGGGAGCTAAATCTTCCGTTTTCAGTCAGTTGATGGGAACGCTCTGCACCTTTTTGTGATTGTTTGAAATTATAATATAGGTAAGTAAAAAAATATCTATTTCAAAATTTTGGAAAACTTTATTTACTGGAGAAATTAATACAGAGCTATTTATTTAAGTTTTCATTATTATTTTTTTTTAAAATATGCTGATGACCCTGGGAACTCCCTGAACTTTTTGTTAGAATTTTAAAACAAATATGTGTATTTTACAATTAAAGAATAAAAAAAAAGTATATTTTACAAAATCTGAAAAGTTGTTAAGAACTGGAATTTGTATTTTTAAGAATTTTCTCATCAATATTTTTTTCCCTTTTACTGAAATATCAGCTCCAAATATCGGTCATCGGCCTCATTCACTACTAATTATTTGTATCGGTATTGCCCTTGGAAAAAAATCATATTGGACTATCTCTAATAATTATAGTTAGTTTTAGTTACTTTGGTCAACATAAAATGTAGTTTCAGTTAGTTTTTGTTTTAAAAAAAAAAAAGCATTTTTGTTTTTATTTTATTTTGTTAATGAAATTGTTTTTTGAATTTTAGTTTCTTTGTTAGTTTTAGTTAGCTAAAATAACCTTGAGAGGTCGAAATTTGGAATTTAAATGGAAGTTAGCGTCAATGGAAATTATTTGAACACTCTGAAAAGTGAATTCAAAGATGTTTCTAAATCCATTGATCCATCATGTTCCATTCAAATATTTCTATTTCGTCGTCCCCACCAAACATACCTTTTCTTCATCATCTACCACCATTTTTTTTTTTTGTGACAATTTGTGCATGACGTAATGTCCGATCAAAACAAATGTAGTATCCAGTCCGGTCATCGTTTATTTGCAAATCCATCGGTGAAATTTGCATTTTCCTTTTATCGATAAGCTGAAAAATGCACAACCTACAAGCGTAAAAATTTGTGAATTTTAGCCCATTTTTTCCCCCCAATTTCTATTGTTTCCATTCAAGTTTATTTTTGCAATTCTTGGAGTGCTGCGTCCATGAGTGAAAATAACTTTACAGGTTCTTCCGCCTGTTGTCATGGTAACAAAAGCCACATGCGCTATTTCGATAAAATAAAACCGCCACCCTGAAACCCAGTGTATAATTCAAACAATACTATTCAACAATTTTGTATTTTGACAGAAGAATGTCAAGACAGGTTTTATTGAGACACCTGGGAATTGTTTAAAATTCCTGTAACTTTACAAACACACCACTGGCAGAGCATTTAGTCGTCGTCGTAGTGGTCGCGGTAGTTGTAATGTAGCATTTAGTTGATTGTTTGTTGCTCCAGTCTGCAAGTGTAACGTTTGCTTCCCACTCCGCCACCCACATCAAAGCCGATTCCAGCCATTCCGGCCACGCATTTTTTGGCCGGCAATGTGCCACCAAGCGACTGCGCGCAACCTTGCCCCAACATAAATTGGCCGAGCGAGACAAGTATGTCAACATGTCAAACATGAGAGTCACGTTGCGGGCCCGCTTCGTAGAAATGAACAATTTTGGGGTTTGCGCCGCGTCTGTGTTGTTGGTGAACTTTCCGAAATGGCAATCATTTGTGGAGGTGGCATGTGCTCGCACTCAAACGTTTACATTCAAAAACAAAAGCACCACAATGGATGAATGTGTCGTGTCGGTCCACTTTGAGCAAAGGAGACAAAAACCGGAACAGCAAAATCCCGTTTTCAAAACATTTCACAATAAAGATGTATTTCATACGAAAACGTGGAACTGCCAATGGGGAGTGACAACGTTATGACTGGGGTTAGAATAGGTTAGAATGTAAACTGTGTGTATTTGAAAGTATATTTGAACATATTTAAATGTGTACGTATTTATAGGCTAAATGCTAATAACTTGACACGGTGTATTGACTTACGCAGGCACAAACCCTGTGGCATTATGGGAAAATATGGCATAAAAAAATGTTTACATGCTTAATTTGTGAACATATTGGTATAATGTAGGCCAAATACTAAAAAAAACATTATGAGAAAAATGCTACGTATTTTTGAACATTTAGCCGACAAGTGCGTTCGAATCTATTTACCAGTACGTATACAAACACGTATTTTGCAGTCCAAAACGTTTACTCCACATTAGCAATTCCACACTTCTGTAATACAAAAAGATTTAGCATAGAGCTACGAAACTAAAAAGCCATTTACATGCTTCACATTTTGGGCCGATGAAAATAAAGGAACACAGGTTGAAAGTTTTCAAAAATCATTCCACATATAAATAATTCATCTTCTTGATGTGAACTTGGTCGATGCACAAAACGTAAGCCATATATTAATTTTGTACAAACATGTCTCAGCTAACGAAAGGCTGGGAATTTACAGTTCAAAGGTCAGTTTACCCTGAGAGAATTCTTGTATGGCTCGTAATGTCGGGCATGCTTCTGTAAACGCACGTAGCGATTCTTCAGGCCAACAAACATTTGAAAACACAGCTGATTCATAAAAAACAGTGACTGTAAAGAACATTTTGAAACACTGGGGGGGTCGGTTGTCTTCAGTTGATTGTATTCCTGCAGCTACAAAATAATCTTGTTAGTCC